>NC_139703.1:24483208-24570708 GCF_964188405.1 Protomyctophum parallelum | reverse complement strand
AAAAAAACATCATTACGTATCATTTCAGTTGGTGTTTCAATACATAAGCACAAAAGATTTAACATCGAATTTTCTATTTCTTTGGAAATTAACAAAAACATCACGGGACGAACGTCTGACGGAGTTGACGAACATCTGACGGAGTTGACAAGTTTAACTGATTTAGGTTCTAGACCACCTAGGATCTTGATTCTGGTGACTAATCCCACATCTTCAAGGATGAGGAATACAGTGGTACTATTTATATTGGCCCTGTGACCATGGCAGCCATTTTCAAAATGGCCGCCACCTGCTGTTATTTCCCAATAACAAGTTCTACACCACCTATGATCTTGATTCTGGTGACTAATCCTACATTTTCAAGGAGGAGGAATACAGTTGTACTATTTAGATTTATCCTGTGACAATGGCAGCCATTTTCAAAAATGGTGGACCTGCTATTATTTTACCAATTTAGTCAGGGAATATTATCAGAATAATGTCAAATCTGTGAATACATTTCTTACCAAGAATTTTTTCACCAAAGTGTTTGTAAAGGTGTCTACTAACATATCCCACATTGGTTTCTATTGAACCACCCCAGGGGCATTTTTGACAGCTGCTGAAAGTTGGTTACCATACCAAGTGGCTATGGCCAAACTAGGGGTCAAACCCCTTGGGCTAAATTCGGCCATATATCCACTTGCCCAAATGTGCTGACCTCATTTTGTAATGACGGCTATGGCCGTTTTCAGCCCAAGGAGTGTTCTTTGTGCATAGCTAATGCTTGGAATGCATTCAGAATCATGAAAACTCCCTAGTTTGACATGTCACATGCTACTTAAAGCATAATGAACATTTTGCCTTATATAAGTTGTTGATGGTACCCCAACTTTCAGCAGCTGTCAAAAGTTCCCCTAGGGTGGTTGAATATAAAGCAATGTGGGATATGTTAGTAGACACCCTTCCAAACACATTGGTGAAGAAAATTCTTGATAAGGAATTTATTACCAGATTGTATTAATATGCCCTGACTAACTCATCTTCTAGACCACCTAGACCCGACTTCGCCAACAGAGACCCGATTGACACCTAAACAACAAGTTTGGACAGCCCCACCAATTAGTGTTATGGAAAATAGCAAGTGTCTACCCTAGGCCCAGAGGGAGACACAGAACTTAGATGCCAAGCTGCCACCAGAGATGAGAGCTGAATTCTGCCGCACAATGCTCTGCGGCCCAGGAGCAACCAACACCATGTTGGAGTTCTCTGAGTGGTTGAAGCACGAGTCCTAGCCATATAGCCTGTGCAAAGGCAAACACCTTGAAGACCTGCTTGAGGTGAACAGTGAGCAGTGAGCGAAAGACTGAAGACAGACGATCTGCCTTCAGGACTATCAGGCAGGATGTGCAGACACTGAAGGCATCAGTGTCGTTCTATGTCCCCAGCATGTCAACCAAAGCAATGTTACCAAATCAAAGGAGCCTTCACCTCAAGTCACCTGGGGCTGGGTGAGCAATCGTATCCTGTATCTAGCCTCACAACTAAATACAGACACTTGGCCAGACTGCCGTTTGAAAGGGTCAAACCCTTCATCCTGATTGGGGAAGACCACCCCACCTAATCACACCAACCGAACAAGTGAGGTTGGGGCCTCCAGGTGGGCCAGCAGCCATCTGCCATCTGCACAAGACTGGGCTGGACCCTGCAGGAAAGCAATCTCCAGCCAAGACAATGTAAGTTGACTATAACAGAGCCCCAGAACACAGAGCTCATGAGAAGGATGCAGGAGAAACACTGGCAGGAGGCCACCAAGATACAACGCCACACTGCAGTGGCCAGTGAAGTCAAACTGTGCGTCTGTACCTGAAAGGGACAAGTCAAAGGCCAGAAAGCCCACCTCCTTTTAATGTCCTGTCAGTAGCAACTCAACCTGCACCTGAAATAAGCCCTTCATCCTTGAAAATGTAATGATTAGTCACCAGAATCAAGATCCTTGGTGGTCTAAAACTTGAGTTATTGGTAAAATAACAGCAGGTTGGTGGTCATTTTGAAAAACAATGGCTGCCATGGTCACAGGACAAATCTAAATAGTACCAATGTGTCCCACATCCTTGAAAATGTATGATTAGTCACCAGAATCAAGATCCTAGGTGGTGTAGAACTTGTGTTATTGTAAAATAACAGCAGGTGGCGGCCATTTTGAAAAATGGCTGCCATGGTCACAGGGAAAATCTAAATTTTACCACTGTATCCCTCGTCCTTGAAAATGTAGTCTTAGTCACCAGAATCAAGATCCTAGGTGGTGTAGAACTTGAGTTATTGTAAAATAACATCAGGTGGTGGCAATTTTGGAAAATGGCTACCATGGTCACCACGAGACAAATATGTGATGGCCCTATAGCCAAAAATGTTCCTTAAGGCATGCTCTAACTGTGTGCCAAATTAGAATACGTCCCATTATTCAAAAACTATAATTTTATTGTTTTAGGAACACTTTTGTCAACTCCGTCAGATACATGTCAACTCCGTCAGACACAAAACCTGACGGAGTTGACGTCTGACGGAGTTGACAAAATGTCATTTGTTTTCATCTTAACCCTCTGTAGTACAATGTAGCCATTTTGTTTTTGCTTCATTTGTTAGCTAAACCTAACCCTAAACTTTTATAATAAACATTATTTTGGAATTCTTAACAAAGATCATAATAATGTCCTGACGGAGTTGACATGTAAAAGCTGTGACCACCCTGATATCAACATTGTTTGTTTAAAATATCAAACAATTTAATGCTTGTCAGACCAGGTGCTCCACTGTTGCAACAAATACAAACGGGACTTGGAAAAGGAGTCTTCAGGCTAAATCTGTCGACAATATTTTCTGATTAATTTAAGACTTTTAAAAAACCTGACGGAGTTGACGGGAGACGTGGGACACACATTTGATATGAGATATCTAATGGAAAATACAAATTAAAATTATTGTGTATATTGTTTGCTATGTTGTTGACAATCTACTTTAATTTAGTATGTATATTTATGTGATTGTGACAGTATTAGACACTTTTTTAGCAGTTTGAAATTATGACCACTTGCTGGGGACAGGCTAAATACAGGCGTTTTTGGGTACAGTGCCTGCTTTTAACTAATTCAGATGGCATATGAAAACAATTATAATTAAATTAATGGCATAATAATGCACAACTGTATTGCATTTAACTTTGCAAGTGCTTTTATTTTTATTAAATTTATTTATTTTTAACAATAATAAGGCTCGTATGTGTGGGACATGTTTTTTCCACTTTTGTCCCTCATCTCAAGAATGAGTGATATATTAATCATCTGAATGGTCACCTGATGGTTTAGTTTTAGTTAAACTAATTTAAAACAATGTTGTGTTTTTTATTGATTATGTTTATTCAAGTTTCAGCATGACCACAGGGTTAAAAAAAATACAAAAATGTAATTGCCTATCTAAATATCTAATAAACTAAAACACAAATCTAAAATCCACTATCATAGAGCCTGCGCTATGATAGAACTGCAAGGTTGTACATTTTAACATCTTGTGTAGGCTACAGGTACATAAGAGTACAACTTATTTTAGTTTGGCTTTCTTCAGACAACGGAGCAGCAAATATAAAATATAACGTCAAACAGCAAACGCAGCATGTTTTCCCTGTAGTAGCAAAGATGGAAAAGAGTATCACATGTACAGTACATGTTTTCCCTGTAGTAGAAAGATGGAAAAGAGTATCACATGTACAGTACATGTTTTCCCTGTAGTAGAAAGAGGGAAAAGAGTATCACATGTACAGTACATGTTTTCAGTTCAGTTCAGTTAAGTTCAGTTTATTTTGGTCATAGAATGAACATTACATTGATTACATTTGATCATTATATATCTTAGTATTTAGACCAAAAAGGTATAGGCTGAAGCCAGTGGCTTATTGTGCCTATCCTGTTTACACCAACAGAAATAATAATATATATACAATACATCTAACACACATAGGGACGGGGGGGGGAATTAAAAAAAATCAGTGCACTGTGCCTACACATCACCAACATGTGTAGGCACAATGCAAGGAATGAATGCATTCGCCATGTATCCAAAGGAAGTCTGATCCAATCACTTTTAGATTTCTCCAGTTTAATCCTGAGTTTAAGTTTTGTTGTGTTAAAAATCTGATTTTAGGCATGTTTAAGCCTCCAGGAAAATCCGTGTTGAGGTTCTTAATCCACAGTTTTTCATTAAAACGTCTTTGTCCTACTGTCCAGTTGGGATTGTGTTGAAGTCCAGCGCATTTTAGAGCTTCAATGCCGTGAGCCATGAAATGTTGCACAAATCTTGTGGTTGTCTTTTTTGCATTGTTAATATTGTATCTGTGTTGTCCCAGCCTTGTAGCTATTGTTTTACCCGTTTCTCCGACATATTGTAAACCACATTTTTCACATGTGATTAAATAAATGCAGTTGCTGGTTCTGGCTGTTATTTGTTGTTTAATCTCCAACACGCGTTTTGTAGTTCTATTTTTGACTAATTGTTTGGGTTTGAAGTATTCTGGTCCCTGGCGTGCTGGTGTGTTGATTTATTTTAGCTTGCTGTGTACTAGATAATCTTTAAGGTTTTTGTTTTTTCTGTAGGCCGATATAATTTTATAATCTTTTAGAAGATCATCCGTTCGGTTCTCAAAATTCCTTTTTATTCTGTTGTTGGCTAGTGTGCTCTGTGTTGAATAACTGGTTATCAGGGCCAATTTAGGGCCTGGATCCCGCACTCTTATTTCTAAGAAGGTAAGGTAAGGTAAAGTATCACATGTACAGTACATGTTTTCCCTGTAGTAGCAAAGATGGAAAAGAGTATCACATGTACAGTACATGTTTTCCCTGTCGTAGCAAAGATGGAAAAGAGTCACATGTACAGTACATGTTTTCCCTGTAGTAGCAAAGATGGAAAAGACTATCACATGTACAGTACATGTTTTCCCTGTAGTAGCAAAGATGGAAAAGACTATCACATGTACAGTACATGTTTTCCCTGTAGTAGCAAAGAGGGAAAAGAGTATCACATGTACAGTACATGTTTTCAGTTCAGTTCAGTTCAGTTTAGTTTATTTTGGTCATAGAATGAACATTACATTGATTACATTTGATCATTATTATATCTTAGTATTTAGACCAAAAAGGTATAGGCTGAAGCCAGTGGCTTATTGTGCCTATCCTATTTACACCAACAGAAATAATAATATATACAATACATCTAACACACATAGGGGGGGGGGGGGGGGGGGCAGTTAACAAACAGAGGAAAACAATACAAACAAAATACAGCAAAATACATCACTCAGAATTCACAATTGCAAAAGAAAATAAAGGTTATTCTACAGCTTTAGCATTACTACATCTTAATGAGTATATACTTAATAAGTTATGGTTTAAAGGTGGCAAACTATGTTGTTAATGTTTTGTACTTTGATTTATACATTCTTTTAAATGTAGTAGCAAAATTAGGTGAACACATTCACAGTAGGCTATGTTCCATATGACCCAAATGTAGTCGCAACACAATATAATAGCCTACATAAAATACATAGAAATAGTCATCAAGGATCACATAAGTAACAGTCGACCAGTAGAATATCTGTACGATGAAACTATAAGTATAGACTATACACTATACTATAGAATGCTATGTCTACACAATATGCTATCTACATTTCATTCTGTGTGGAGTTTGTCTGTTCTCCCCGTGTACCCTAGGGTAGGTACCCTAAAAAAAAGAAACATGGAGTAATCCTGGTCTCTATAATGCCTCCCCCTGGCCAGCCGGGGTGCCTGATGAACTAGTTGGAATAATGTGTTCCTTCCACACTCTACGTCCAACCAGGGAAACTCCCCCCTGTCAGGTGAAAAGACTCCTCATGCAGTGAAGAAAGTATGAGGTCACTCCGTTTCTCTCCCCAGGTTGACAGAGGGAGTGTAGCGCCCAGGATAACATTCAAAGTTAGGTGTTTTTTTTTAGACTTTTTCAGACAGAAGGGTGAAGGGTTTGGCACCTGTGGCGGTGGCGGTGGGTCAGGGGTAGAGTGGCTGGATGGAAACCGCAAGGTTCCCAGTTCGAACCCGGGCTCCCCCAGAGTCGAAGTGTCCTTGAGCAAGACTCTGAACCCCTAATTGCTCCCGATGTGCTGGGTGGTGCCTTGCATGGTTTCCGCCGACATCAGTGCATGAATGTGTGTGTGAATGTGCTATATAAATGCACCATTTTACCAATTACTCTCCTCTCCAGCGTTCGTTTTTCTGTCGCCTCACGGAGGACAAGAAGTCTGAGAAGTTCTTCAGGGTGTTCTACGACCGCATGAAGCTGGCCCAGCTGGAGATAAAAGCCACGGTGACGGTCAACACCTCCGACCTGGGAAACAGGAAGAGAGACGCTGAGACGCCCGACAAGGACCTGCCCGTCCGCAAGAAAGGTCAGTATACGAAACCCTTTATCTCCAGACAAGGACCTGCTCGTCCGCCATAAAGGGGTCAGTGTCTGTGAAACCTTTTATCTCCATATTTTAAGGACATATAGTGCCGTGATTTTTTTCACCCCTAATATTATGATCATCAGGTACTTTGATTATGCTATTATTATTATTTTAGTTTTTTTTCAAAAAAGTGTACAGAAAGTGTTAAAATTATGTTTTTTTATGTGGCCACACTAGGCCTGTCCCCGACTAAGTATTTGTATAACAAAGTTAACTTCGGGATAAAACGCCAATAAGCACTGTTCATGGCCACGAACAATAAAACTACCGGTAATGAGAGCAGCTGTCTAGGAGGGAGGGAGGAAAATGACACAAAACCAAGCAAGTGAAATATATCCCACAGCCTAGTAGTACTACAATGAGTGAGTGATGAGTTTTTGACACGACGCGTGCCCGCAAAACTGCCCTTCATGCAACGAACATTCTATAGCCTAGATGCAGACTGCAGCCCCATGCGCGATGTGGATCTGTCATTTTATGGATCATGTAACGTGGAGCTTGTTGCTGACGCGACCTCCCCCCCCCCCCCCCCCCCCCCCCCTCTCTCTCTCTCTCTCTCTCTCTCTCTCGAACACACGTTAGAGAGAGACGCTTCGTTCAGGCTTGAGTCATTAGCCAGATTAAGCACAGCAGGTGAGATTCTGGAGTCTTATCAGGCCAGCGCACTGTGCGCAGCAATTTATTCAAGCCAGGCACACACACACACACACACACACACACACACACACACACACACACACACACACACACACACACACCACATGCACATTGGAGATTGATTAAAAACAGTCAGAAAGCATTGTTCAAATGTGTTTATGTTAAATAAGCACCCACCAGGCCCCCACAGACCTAATGGAATGATCCTCAACCTGAGAGGTTGTCAGTCGACTGAGACCCGTTTCCGATCGATTAGTCGACTATTCGAGGTCAGCCCTAGGCCACACCCACCAGCTTATTAAGTAATGTATACAAGGAGTAGTCAGCTGTGGGGTGGGGGTAGGGAACTGTGACGGATATTGTGTATTTGTTTGGTTAACTGTATGTAATGTGTTTTATTTTCGTTTTATTTTTCGTTTTGTCATTATTTATTAATTTTTGTGTTCTGTATTTATTATTGTCAAAACATTTCGTGATAATATTTTATTTGTATTTGTACTTCCATGGGGATGTGGGGGGGGAAATATATGTCAATTGTTTTGAAAATACTTATTTGTACTGTAAAATAAATCATTAAACATATGTTTAAAAAAAAAGAAGTAATGTATACAGACATTACAGTAATACATGTCTCTGTCCTCTCCATCCAGGGACAGTAATACATGTATCTGTCCTCTCCAGCCAGGGACAGTAATACATGTCTCTTGTCTTCTCCATCCAGGGACAGTAATACATGTCTCTGTCCTCTCCAGCCAGGGACAGTAATACATGTCTCTGTCCTCTCCAGCCAGGGACAGTAATACTGTACATGTCTCTGTCCTCTCCAGCCAGGGACAGTAATACATGTCTCTGTCCTCTCCAGCCAGGGACAGTAATACATGTCTCTGTCCTCTCCAGCCAGGGACAGTAATACATGTCTCTGTCCTCTCCAGCCAGGGACAGCGGGGGTCTAGTCGTCACAGAGGACGCCAGGGAGCAGCTCCTGGAGGCGTCCCAGGCCACCAGGAAGGCCTTCTCGTCGTACCGCCGCACCGAGGCCCTGGCGGACTCCGAGGAGCACGACGTGGGCGGGGGGGCGCCCTGCGGGGGGGGCGGGGGGTGCGGGGGGAGGCGGGGCCCTGGGGGGAGCGGGCCCTGGGGGAGGCGGGGGCGGGGGCGGGGACAAGGGGGACGACGGGGAGATGAGCGTCGTCATCGTCATCATGCAGCCAATCCTGCGCTTTCTGCAGCTGCTCTGTGAGAACCACAACCGAGACTTACAGGTAGGTGGCACTGTCTGTCTCTGTCTCTGTCTCTGTCTGTCTGTCTGTCTGTCTGTCTGTCTGTCTGTCTGTCTGTCTGTCTGTCTGTCTGTCTGTCTGTCTGTCTGTCTGTCTGTCTGTCTGTCTGTCTGTCTGTCTGTCTGCCTGCCTGCCTGCCTGCCTGCCTGCCTGTCTGCCTGTCTGCCTGTCTGCCTGCCTGCCCCTGCCTGCCTGCCCTTAAAACGGTTTTGTTCCGAGGAGTTGCCACTAGTTGCATTGGTGCGGTTTTGAGCCTGAAGGACATCATTTCCTGTCCCTCTCTTCCCCGTCCTGTCCAGAACTTCCTGCGGTGTCAGAACAACAAGAACAACTACAACCTGGTGTGCGAGACACTGCAGTTCCTGGACTGCATCTGCGGCTCCACCACCGGAGGCCTGGGTCTGCTGGGACTCTACATCAACCAGAAGAACGTGGCGCTCATCAACCAGACAGTGGAGAGCCTCACCGAGTACTGCCAGGGGCCCTGTCACGAAAACCAGGTACTGCAGTATACAGAGTACTGCAGAGCACTGCAGAGTATTGCAGAGTACTGCAGAGTACTACAGAGTACTGCCAGGGGCCCCTGTCACTAGAACCAGGTACCTTGGTGGGGGGGAAGGGAACGTCGCTTCAGTTGGGTTATTCCAGCATGCATGTAGTTCTCATACAGAACTACATTATGATGTCACGGTGTAGTTCTCTTACAGAGCTACAATATTATGTCAGGATGTAGTTCTCTTACAGAACTACATTATGATGTCAGAATGTAGTTCTCTTACAGAGCTACAATATTATGTCAGGATGTAGGCCGCGTAACGCTTCTTCTTCTCTGCTTATATAGTTCATTATGTTGGCACTTGCCTCACAGGAGGGATTGTGATAATGTTCCAGAACTGTATTATGACTGTCAGGGGCGGCCTTAAGGATCGGGAGGCCCCGTTCATGACGTCATAATTTTAATAATTAATAATTGAAAAAAAAAAGAAAAAAAAAACTTTTTTTTTGTCAGTGTGTATTTTCGGACTTCAAAGCATGAACAGCATACACAGCCAAGTAGAAAATACACAAAAGCAGCTTGCTTGACTTTTTTTTATTTTACTTTAAGGTATAACTGGAAGGCAGCATTGGCTATACAATGATGCAATCGCAACTGTCAGCGCTGCTAGTGCAGTGAGTGCACACACTGGGAAGTGGGAACAATTACAACCAAACAACACACTATACTACATACTACTACTACTATTTACTATTTTGTTTTTGGGGAGGCCCCTGGAGACGCGAGGCCCGTTTCAATTGAAATGATTGAAACATATATAAGGCCGCCACTGATGACTGTATAAGGATGTTTTTTTTCTCTTCTTCCAGAACTGCATCGCCACACATGAGTCCAACGGCATCGACATCATCATCGCTCTGATCCTGAACGACATCAACCCTCTGGGAAAGAAGAGGATGGACCTGGTGTTGGAGCTGAAGGTGAGTTCCTCATGTTCGTCTAAACCTGAACAACATGAGGCCCATGTGAGCGATTTAGTGTCAATGACTATATAATGAGTAGGTTGAGACCACCTTAGACAAACTAGACATAATTATCATCTCATTCTAATCATTCCACGACAGGAGTCTGTCTTTTTGTGACATTTGTTCTGTCTGTCTGTCTGTCTGTCTGTCTGTCTGTCTGTCTGTCTGTCTGTCTGTCTGTCTGTCTGTCTGTCTGTCTGTCTGTCTGTCTGTCTGTCTGTCTGTCTGTCTGTCTGTCTGTCTGTCTGTCTGTCTGTCTGTCTGTCTGTCTGTCTGTCTGTGCCTGTCTGTGCCTGTCTGTCTGTCTGCCAGAATAACGCCTCCAAGCTTCTCCTGGCCATCATGGAGAGTCGTCACGACAGTGAGAACGCTGAGAGGATCCTCTACAACATGAGACCCAAAGAGCTGGTGAGATGTTCCTCTAATGTTCCTCTAACCCTGTGCAACATGAGACCCAAAGAGCTGCTGAGATGGTCTTACATGTCCCTCTGCCTTCAGTGTTGTTCTAATCTGTTGTTTTTTCAAAGGTTGTATCCCATGATTATGTAACAGTGTATGTGAAGAGCTCGTTTTGGATAAAAACTTTGGTTTGGATGAAAAAAAAAAAAAGAAAAAAATCTCCGCTGAAGCTGGAGGTTGCACGATGACAGGCTCGCAGTCAAATCTGGTCACAGATATTCAAAGAATATTTGAATCCAGAATTTCGTACTGGCAGCATTACATGGTAGTCATGGTTGCCAGTTCCCACCTGATGTTGTGTGGGACTTCTGATTGGTCCAGACCGTACTGAATAAATACTAGCTTGCACAGCATCTTAAGACTAGGACTCAAGTCTAAGATGAACATCTTATCAGAGAAAGTGTGATCTCCTTTCCTTCCTCCAAAGAGGATGATGCGATTTCCCACAATGCAACAGCACATATTAATCATTGGACATGGTCCTTTCCCCTTGGGATCAACCTTCCTCCAGGAGAAGGTCTCTGGAGTGAATTTCCACATATCATTGAAGTTCAGGTTATACCTGCAGCCACCAAAAACGTACAGCTCTCCATTGTAGGTAAAGGCTGAATGCCAACAGCGTCTTTCTGGTAGAAGCTGTGCAGAAGGTGTTTTCACTTTCAGCCAGCGGTTGTTCTCTGTGTCAAACACTCTGATCATGTTGTAGTGGCCCATCTGGTCCCCCCGATAGCCCCCAAATACAAACATCTTTGTCCCGATGATGGTGGCAGAGTGACGTTCTGAACCAGGTGATGTGTTAGTTCCCCTGGTGTTAATTAAAGTCCAGATCATTGTGCTGGTGTCCAACTTGTACATGTCATTAGTGTGACCAGTCAGCTTGGTGTATCCTCTATGGATAAACATGACCCTCTCCAACACACAGGCTGAGTGGTCTCTCCTCCCCTCTGGAACAGTCCCAGAAACCCTGGGTTTGAACCATCTGTGGGCGTCAACATCAAATCCATGAAGCACTTCATTGTAGTACTGCCTGTTCTTTTTCCCTCCCCAGACGAAGACTGTACCTTCTACCAGCACAGCCGTGTGTCCCATATTTTTCCGATATTTTCCTCTTCCAGTCGTCGCTGGTGTCAAGTTTGTCAAGTTTGTCAACTTCTCCCAGCGCAAAGACACTGTGTTGAAGACGTGCACCTGAATCTGACCAATGTCAAACTCACGGGGTCCTCCAAAGAAATAAACCTTTTTCCCAACCGAAACAGCAGCATAAGCCGGTCGTCCTGGTCCTCCATTTAGGTGGACTTTCCAGCAGGGTATTTGTCTCACATCGATGTAGATCAAACTGGACATTGTCGAGTCTTTCTCTGTAAACGTCTAGAGAGTCCGTTGGTCACAAACGTTTTGGCGAAATCCACAAAGCCGATGAGTCGGTCGATGTTGGCCGATCGGGGAAGCCGGTGGCTTTCGGCTAATATAGCAGATTGAACGTCAGCTCCACCTCAGCCCAGTCAGTTTGGCCCACAGTGTGGATTCAAGGATTGGTTGGAAAGTCGCTAAATGACATCGAGTTAACTTGAAGATTAATTTTAAAGGCCCCGGAGGTCGTGATGATGACATGGTGATGTCGTTGCGTGATGATGTCACTACCCCGGATTACCCAATGGCGTCACTGCAACTGACTGCATTCAATTACCTGCCCTGGCAGAGACCCGTGCTCAGGATAAGCACAATAGTGAAACCAACTATATTAGTTGAAGTTTATGGCTTTAATTTCGGTTCAATTTCTTTTAATTTGATCAGTAGATTAGTCTGCAACTTCTTACCACGCATCCGAGGAAAATACGCACCACGTGGAGTAACCCAGTGGCCATGGACGAGGGGAGGTTGTTGACCTGTTGGGCTCTGACACCAGCTGTTTGTTTGGGACCTCCTTGCACATTCATTTTTCCAAGCTGATTGGATGGTGAAGTCAGCTGATGGGGGGTTATTCCAATTTGGTCATCTAGATGGAATTTGAGCAGTGGGTGGGTTGAAGATGTCTGCATGGATTGGTAGATGGGGAGAGTCTTTGACCTTTGACCTGGTAGATGGGGAGAGTCTTTGACTTTTTTTTTTTTTAAGATATTTTTTTGCGGCTTACGCCTTTTATTGATTTTTTAAGGGACAGACAGTAGGCTGACAGGAAACGGGAGAGAGATGGGGGGATGACATGCGGTAAAGGCCGTGTCGGGTCCGGGAGTCGAACCCGCGGCACACCGCGACTGGATCACCAGTCCGGTGCCCAGACCGTTACGCTACGGCCTGGGCCGAGTCTTTGACCTTTTGAAGCATCCTTTGAGTAACTGCTGCTCGCCGGATATGTGGGAGCGGCTATGTCTGATGAGACAGGAAGTCAGGGGGAGGGGCTATGTCTGATAAGACAGGAAGTCAGGGGGAGGGGCTATGTCTGATAAGACAGGAAGCCAGGGGGAGGGGCTATGTCTGATAAGACAGGGAGCCAGGGGGAGGGGCTATGTTTGATAAGACAGGGAGCCAGGGGGAGGGGCTATGTTTGATAAGACAGGGATCCAGGGGGAGGGGCTATATCTGATAGGACAGGAAGCCAGGGGGAGGGGCTATGTTTGATAAGACAGGGAGCCAGGGGGAGGGGCTATGTCTGATAAGACAGGGAGCCAGGGGGAGGGGCTATGTTTGATAAGACAGGGAGCCAGGGGGAGGGGCTATGTTTGATAAGACAGGGATCCAGGGGGAGGGGCTATATCTGATAGGACAGGAAGCCAGGGGGAGGGGCTATGTTTGATAAGACAGGGAGCCAGGGGGAGGGGCTATGTCTGATAAGACAGGGAGCCAGGGGGAGGGGCTATGTCTGATAAGACAGGGAGCCAGGGGGAGGGGCTATGTCTGATAAGACAGGGAGCCAGGGGGAGGGGCTATGTTTGATAAGACAGGGAGCCAGGGGGAGGGGCTATGTTTGATAAGACAGGGAGCCGGGGGGAGGGGCTATGTTTGATAAGACAGGGAGCCAGGGGGAGGGGCTATGTTTGATAAGACAGGGAGCCAGGGGGAGGGGCTATGTTTTATAAGACAGGGAGCCGGGGGGAGGGGCTATGTTTTATAAGACAGGGAGCCGGGGGGAGGGGCTATGTTTGATAAGACAGGGAGCCGGGGGGAGGGGCTATGTTTGATAAGACAGGGAGCCGGGGGGAGGGGCTATGTTTGATAAGACAGGGAGCCAGGGGGAGGGGCTATGTCTGATAAGACAGGGAGCCAGGGGGAGGGGCTATGTTTGATAAGACAGGGAGCCAGGGGGAGGGGCTATGTTTGATAAGACAGGGAGCCGGGGGGAGGGGTGTTGAGCGAAAAGTCTTGGTTATGGTTCTCATGGTGGTATTGAGCTGGGTGTCCACTTGGTGTGTGTGTGTGTGTGTGTGTGTGGGATGACCTGGACCAGACATGGGCACGATATTCTGCTTCAGAGTGTGAGGGCCAGTGCTGAGGTGTCAGTGTGACAGGGCCAGTGCTGAGGTGTCAGTGTGACAGTGCTGAGGTGTCAGTGTGACAGTGCTGAGGTGTCAGTGTGACAGTGCTGAGGTGTCAGTGTGACAGTAGTGCTGAGGTGTCAGTGTGACAGTGCTGAGGTGTCAGTGTGACAGTAGTGCTGAGGTGTCAGTGTGACAGTGCTGAGGTGTCAGTGTGACAGTGCTGAGGTGTCAGTGTGACAGTGCTGAGGTGTTAGTGTGACAGTGCTGAGGTGTCAGTGTGACAGTAGTGCTGAGGTGTCAGTGTGACAGTGCTGAGGTGTCAGTGTGACAGTAGTGCTGAGGTGTCAGTGTGACAGTGCTGAGGTGTCAGTGTGACAGTAGTGCTGAGGTGTCAGTGTGACAGTGCTGAGGTGTCAGTGTGACAGTAGTGCTGAGGTGTCAGTGTGACAGTGCTGAGGTGTCAGTGTGACAGTAGTGCTGAGGTGTCAGTGTGACAGTTCTGAGGTGTCAGTGTGACAGTGCTGAGGTGTCAGTGTGACAGGGCCAGTGCTGAGGTGTCTTGCTCTGACATTTATTTCAGACATGCTATAGTGTAACCAGTGTTGTTTTCACCTGGTGCCAATTGCCTAAACTGTAATCCTGTGCTACTCTCCCTCTCCCAACCTGGGGAGAGCCCCGAACTGAGCTCATGCTTCCTTCAATGCATGAGGAGTGAGCAAGCCACTTCTTATCACCTGACAGGGGGGGGGGGGTTCTCCGGTAGGACGTGGCACGTGGAAGGAACGTGTTACTCTGACCAGTTCCTTTCCCCTCCATCAGGTTGAACACGCTGTTGTTCTCTGCTATATAAATATAATATGCTGTGCGTGCGTGTATACGGGCAGGTGGAGGTGATAAAGAAGGCGTATCTTCAGGGGGAGGTGGAGTTTGAGGAGGAAGAGGAGGAGGAGGATGACGAGGAGGAAGAGGAACATGACGCCGCGTCCCCCCGAAACGTGGGACACAATATCTACATCCTGGCTCACCAGGTATGGGAAATCAGCCGCCAACTACATCTGCCAGACATAGTAGGCTTCCCTCACTTTGAGTGGCACCGAACGTGGAAGCCACAGGTGTCTTTCTGACAGAAATAACAGTCTGGTATCTGCCTTTCTGACAGAAATGCCATCAGATTAACTGCCTTTCTGACAGAAATAGCAGTCTGTTAACTGCCTTTCTGACAGAAATACCATCTGATTAATGCATTTCTGACAGAAATAACAGTCTGGTATCTGCCTTTCTGACAGAAATACCATCAGATTAACTGCCTTTCTGACAGAAATAGCAGTCTGTTAACTGCCTTTCTGACAGAAATACCATCTGATTAACGCATTTCTGACAGAAATAACAGTCTGTTAACTGCCTTTCTTACAGAAATACCATCTGATTAACGCATTTCTGACAGAAATAGCAGTCTGTTAACTGCCTTTCTGACAGAAATACCATCTGATTAACGCATTTCTGACAGAAATAGCAGTCTGGTATCTGCCTTTCGGACAGAAATAGCAGTCTGATTAATGCATTTATTTTCTACAGTATGATAAATAGCGATGTATGTCAGACCTTATTTTAACAGTAACCCAACCCTAACCTCTCAGGGACGTATGTCGGACTCCGTCGTGGTCTAAAACGTAACTTCATCGGCAAAAAAGCGTTGTTTGCGGTTGGCACAAAAATAGTGGTGTAAGCATGATTCCAACCCGGGGGTGTGGATTGCAAGTGTATTTATTGACTAGCGAGCCGTGCTACCGAGCTGGCTGCCATTCCCAACTCAGGTAAAAAGAAAGAAAGCTCCGCCCAGGGGAGGGGTAGGGGATATTACTGGCAAAATCCATCAGGGCTCATTTCACCCTATGATTCACTGACTTTAACAGTAGGTTAGACAATAGCGCCATCTAGTGTAAAAACAACATTAAAAAAAGAAAGAAAACTGTTGGTCCGGAATTCTCCTTTAACTCATTTACCACGATACCACCATCTGGTGTCTGAAAAGTGTACTCCAGCAGCGCCAGCCAGTCATTTTATTCGACGAGACTCTTAGTTCGAAAGCCCTTTCACTCGGAAACCGAGACCCAGGAAGTGAATTATCGCTATGTAACAGGTGCCGTGATTGTTATTAAAGTCACCCAAATTTCCAAAACATAGATTTTGTATCCGGGGATCATATTGTTTAAACTAGAGAAATGAGGAGCTAATCAAGCCTTTTTGTGCCAAAAAGAAGAATCCGAGATATAAGTGCATTCCTATAGACAGCATAAGACAGCGGAATGTTGTTTTTTCTTTCTTTTTTTCGCAACCACAGTGTTAAAGGGATATTTCACTTTCAAAAAATAATTTGGTCATTTTGTCTTGTGTGAACACCACAGACAGTTTTGATTCCTATACAAACCCATTATAACTTAAAACTCCATAACTTCAGATTTTTTTGTATTAGAAGGACAATATCAGTCAACATTCAACAGCAAAAAAGGTTGGGTGTTTTCGATGAATCTATCATGGTTAAAAGTGGAGTTTGAAGTTATAATTGATTTATATAGGAAGCTAAAATTAATTTAAAATATCTAAATATTGAATGGAGCAACTTAAAAACTGGCCTGGGGTGTTCACATAAGCCTGAGTAGACGATAAAATGGCCAAAAGTATTTTTGAAAGTGAAATATCCCTTAAGAGCACACAGTTGTGAACCGTAATCAGTTGATATTAAAAAAGGCGTCAAAATGCGATCACGGACCAGGAGTCGTCAAAAGGCGATCTCGGTGCCGAGTGAGCTACGGGTTCCCGTGTTGTTTAACATGTTCCTGGTCATGTGATCCCACAGTTGGCGCGTCACAACAAGGACCTGTCGGTGATGTTGAGACCAGGAGGAACGCCTGGAGGAACATCTGGAGACGGAGACGAAGCCCTGGAGTTCTACGCCAAGCACACTGCCCAGATAGAGGTCAGGAGGTCAAGCACAGTGCCCAGATAGAGGTCAGGAGGTCAAGCACACTGCCCAGATAGAGGTCAGGAGGTCAAACACACTGCCCAGATAGAGGTCAGAGGGTCTTGCCTGGCTGAGATGGTGTTGAAGTCATCTGGAAAGTGGACACTGTTTATCCATGGCTTCTGGTTTGGTTTTATTCCTGACTGGAACAACAGCTTCTGTACCCTCCCTAATGTAGGTGGTTACGTTGTTGGGGTAGTCTTAATGTAGGTGGTTACGTTGTTGGGGTAGTCTTAATGTAGGTGGTTACGTTGTTGGGGTAGTCTTAATGTAGGTGGTTACGTTGTTGGTGTAGTCTTAATGTAGGTGGTTACGTTGTTGGGGTAGTCTTAATGTAGGTGGTTACGTTGTTGGGGTAGTCTTAATGTAGGTGGTTACGTTGTTGGGGTAGTCTTAATGTAGGTGGTTACGTTGTTGGGGTAGTCTTAATGTAGGTGGTTACGTTGTTGGTGTAGTCTTAATGTAGGTGGTTACGTTGTTGGGGTAGTCTTAATGTAGGTGGTTACGTTGTTGGTGTAGTCTTAATGTAGGTGGTTACGTTGTTGGGGTAGTCTTAATGTAGGTGGTTACGTTGTTGGGGTAGTCTTAATGTAGGTGGTTACGTTGTTGGGGTAGTCTTAATGTAGTTGGTTACGTTGTTGGGGTAGTCTTAATGTAGGTGGTTAAGTTGTTGGGGTAGTCTTAATGTAGGTGGTTACGTTGTTGGGGTAGTCTTAATGTAGGTGGTTACGTTGTTGGGGTAGTCTTAATGTAGGTGGTTACGTTGTTGGGGTAGTCTTAATGTAGGTGGTTACGTTGTTGGTGCAGTCTTCACGCACGCACAATGGAGATAGTTGGTTTCTGCCCGACAGCGATGATATGTAAAATGTTTGTTTCAGAACCACAAGCCGCACATTGGGAACGAATCCCTGCCGCGGGAGCTAATGTGACGTGAACGTGTTTTTTTTACTTTAGATTGTGCGCCAGGACCGCACCATGGAGGAGATCGTGTTCCCCGTCCCAAGCATCTGCGAGTTCCTCACCTCGGAGTCCCAGCTGAGGATCTACTACACCACGGAGCGGGACGAGCAGGGCAGCAAGATCAACGACTTCTTCCTGAGAGCCGAGGACCTCTTCAACGAGATGAACTGGCAGAAGAAACTCAGAGGTACATACAGAATCCAGCAAATCATTGAAGTGCATGAGCGAGGCCATCTTGCATTGCCTGTTTATCGAGCCTGTGTGTGTGTGTGTGTGTGTGTGTGTGTGTGTGTGTGTGTGTGTGTTTGTGTGTTTGTGTGTGTGTGCGTGCGCTCCCCAGCCCAGCCTGTGTTGTATTGGTGCAGTAGGAACATGTCAGTGTGGAGTAACGTGTCGTTCAACCTGGCTGTCCTGATGAACCTCCTGGTATGCTTCTTCTACCCTCTGGAGGGCGTGCACGCAGGTACGCACAAATCACACACACACACACATGCACACTCACGCACGCACACACACACATCCCCGTGGGAAGACATTAACAGGGGGGGGGTGCTTTATCACGCCGTGCACGTGCAATATGGAGCATGATTTCAAATACGGAGCCGCTAAACAACATGGTGCTCACACAGTGGCCACTAATACCAACATGGTACAATACAAATGTAATTGGCCAATTTGTTAAATATTGCATAAGAAAGAGGCAAACAAACATGGTGAAAATAGCCGATCTACAGGCAGACAGGCTCTATTAGCTCAACGGTAAGAATGTCGCGCAGGAAACCACTGGTTCAAATTCTGGGTAGAGGTGTTCTGCGGTTCATTGATGTTTCATTGTAATGTAGACAGCACTAGAATTGCATTTTATGTAGTCATATGTATAGTTCCATTGCTGAAAATAGTTACAAAATGTAATTGAGGGGCCTTTCATAGGCTACATATAAGACAAACGCACATGGAATGGGAAATAGAGGGGGAAAAATGGAAATGGTAGGGTTTTATTTTTGTTGGTATTTGACTTTGCTACTGATGATTGTAAGCAACAACAAATATTGCATTGTGTGTTTGAGCTGACAGGCCCTTTTTGATGTCAATCAATCAAGTCATCTCAGGTCATCTAAAGCGGCAGATGCAAAAATCGTTTTTTATATTAAAATTATATATATTTTTAGGGGCATGTCATGTGGTCTACCTGCAAAGCCTTTGTGATCTACTGGTAGATCGTGATCTACCTTTTGGGCACCGCTTAACGTCAGATCAGGGGTTTTGTCGGCGAGCGCCAAAAATGCTCCCCGACAGCATAATCGGAGCAAATACCGGGCAGTGTGTACGAGCCATAACGTGTTGACTACACTACACTACACTAATAAGGACACATAATAATAACTAATAACCCATCCGTTACTACATGTGGAGTCAACTCCCGCAATTTCCTTCTTCCCATAGTGCGCTGCAACGTAACTGGGATGAGCGGCCTGTCAGGGCTGCGAAATTCTAGTAGTATATATGTATAGTTGTGATGATCGGGGATCATATCATCATCATGAGTATTTTATTGTTGTGAGATATTATGAATATGGGCATATTTATATTTACCAGAGTTCTCACATTGTTATCGGCTACACAGTACCAATCCTCACTCTCCTAGCCGCCAACACTGACTGTGGACTTTTGTGCAAAGCCAAACGTTATTCCTTAGTTTATTCCCTTCGGAAAGGAATACGTTTTCTTTCAGTTGTAGTGTTAATTTGTGTCTGTTTGCTAGGTATATTTTCTATTGAGTTCGATCTATTCTGTAAAACGTTGTATTCCATTATTTAATTAATCTTTATGTAAATAAATATTCGCATTTAGACAGTTTCCTGTCGATCCATTAAATGTTACACTTAATTACCCCTAGACACATTGGGTTGTAACAATAGTATGTATAGTTTATATGTATAGTTTATATGTATAGTTTATATGTATAGTTTAATTATATAGATATTCCACTTTCTTTTGTATGTGATGTATTGCCATGCTTTCTGTTCTTGCTTATTGTAAATCGCTCTGGATTAAGAGCGTCTGCTAAATGCCTAAATTGTAAATTGTAACTACGATAACATCTCTTAGAATAATTTCATTGTTTTTTTTTCTAATTTATATTTTTTGTCCCACGATTTTGTAACCCATTTTTCACCCCTGTGTCAATCATCCTGTGATGTGATCCTGGGCTCTACACACCCTCCGCCAACCTAGGGAGAGCAACGGACTTAACTCATGCTTCCTTCATGCTTGAGTGTCCAAGTTGCTCCTTTACACGAAGAAGAAGAATTTAAGTGTAACTACGATAACATATCTTAGAATAATTTCATTGTAACTTCTCTCATTTATTATATAAATGTATTTCTTAGAATAATATTATTGTAACATCTCTTACTCAAGAGGCCAAACCCCTGTTTCTTCAGACTACAGTGACTAAAAACTGCCGTGCGCTACCGTGCGCTGGCGTGCGCTGGCGTGCGCTACCGTGCGCTACCGTGCGCTGTGGTGCGTGGTGACAAACCTAGAGTTTCTTTAAAGTGGTCGGGGTCTGCGAAAGGTCGAGTCGTACATGCAGGAAACAGGAAGTACAAAGAGGAAGTTCTGAGGCTTCGCGACTGAGGGCCGTGCATGCGCACACGCACGCACGCACGCACACACACACACACACACACACACACACACACACACACACACACACACACACACGCACACACACACGTGCAGTCACCCATAGGAGGAGAGGAGACCCGTCTGTCGACTGACACGCCTCACCTGTGTAATCTAACTAACTAAAGTGTGGGCAAATGCCGGGCTAGTATTAGTACCGTATTACTATAGTAGATGAGACTTTTTTTTAAGAAACTAGTATTTCTTTTTTACAACAAACCTTTCTGTGTGCGGCAGATTTCAGATGTGAGCGTGTGGCCATTTGCGTATTCATTAGGGGGGACATTGCCTGCCACTAAAACCCCCGGGTTTGGTGGGTTTTGTCAACCCACCCGCCCCTAGCCTCGGTCCCAGGCTTACTTATCTGCGAAAAGAAAAGCCTGGTCACAACCTAAGGCAGAGAAGCTATCGGCGGTTGTATCCTCCGGAACAGCCGTCAAATGTATTTCCCCCGGATACTATATTTTTCCGACCAATCACAACACTTGTTTCATTCACAGAGAGAGAGATGTAAACTGATTTGTAAAGCATCAACGATTTCACATCCGCTAAAATCCCGCAACTTCCGCTGATAGTCTTTTCAGCATAGGTCTTGCCCAGGGTGACCCGCCCCCCACTAGGGGCCCCGACCGTGGGGGGTCCCCTCAAACTCAGACTTTGGGCCAAAACTTCACCCTCTCTGTAACCAACAAAAGTATGTTCTTACACTGGGTGAGTGATTGCTGATATGAAAGTTATTTCACACTCTGCAATGCAGCACATGTGATGCTGCTGATGAATGAGCTTGTAGTAGGTAAATATTTGGCCAAGGTTGTATAGAATCGTGCCAGAATGGTCCAAATTACCAGACAAATAACCGATTTCCGTGTGTGTATACAGGGCCCCTTTCATTCTAAGAACCCATGGCTGAAAAAGCCTAATTACGCCACTGCCCCCGGGTGCTGTTGGCTACTGCCACCATAGACCCTCGTTCTATTTCGCTTGGAGAAAAAGACCCCTTTCGCCCACCCCAAAACAGCTAGCGAGGATCGGCTATAGCTATTGTCGTCATCATCTATTTAAGAGTCTTTAGAAGCATTAATATTTTAACCGTGAGGTAACTGGGATTTAGTATTGAGCCGCTAACATCAAGTTCAATCCAGCTCAATCTGAGACGTAATTCAGAGAAAATGGGCAATAATGGTTGGGCGGCCCCAACATTGTGTGAGGGCCACTTTGAGCCAAGTGTTGCCTAGCGACCAGGAGCCCTGCTTTACGGTAAATATGAGCGAGATGATTATTAATTAATTAATGTTTAATACAAAAACATGTTAAAAGTGTTCCTGGTGTCATGGGATTTTCATGGAAGAAATGTTGATTAAGTCTGTTTTATTCAATGAGTTAATGACAAGAAACACTTCCCTGAGGTTTTTATGTGGGTGTGACGGTTCCCTATATTGTGTGTTATGTCTGGTTTAGGTATATGTTGTGTTTACTTTTTGCCCTATAGTAACCTATGTTCTTTGTATCCAATAGGATTGGGGAGCAGAGCTAATCATGATGATCAGCCTAAGTGGCTCGCACCTGGGCCCAGGTGTCGACGCCCTATAAATGCCTGCTTCCCCAGTCCTTCCCCAGATCTGTTCCTTTCATTTGCCTCCTGCACTCCACCATGCACACTTCTCAACATTTATGTTAATCCATACAACATGCACACACATTTCACTCATGCATACACGCTCTACACCACTGATCTCCACACTTCATCTGTTCAATCATGATTTATTCCTTACATTTACTATTTTTGTTTAGTTAATACATTCTATTTCTTTGGTCAACTGCGTCTCCCCTGTTTTTTGTTGTGTATCTTGGCACCCAGCCAGGTACATAACATGGGTAATATGTGTTTTTAGATATATTAGTATTTCAAAGTGCCTGTGATGTCATAGACACTGGTCTTCCTTCCAGGACTACATGTTGTCTCAGTAAGACAGCCCTCCCCCTCTCCACAAGGAGGAGCAGTGCAGCAAAGCATAATGGTCATTGTAGGAATTCAGCAATCCACTCAACCCCTAGTCAAGCACATGTCATTATTGTTCTGGCCATAGGGTGCACATTGTAATTGTGCTACTGTTATCTACTACAAATACTATTGACATTGAGTGACTGTAGTTTATTCCTATAGCCTCGGGGAGAAATTCTAATATCACTGCGTGTATATTAGTCTCGTGCCTCTTAGTGTTTGATTTTGTTCTGCAGTGTCCTCCCACAATTGAGAGGGGCCTGCCTGGGGCAATATGGCTGGCTATGCGAAGCTATAGTTTCTATAGGGGAAATGTCCCTTTAACCTTGATATACGCACACACGCACACACCTACCTACAGCGCGCTCTCTCTCTCTCTCTCTCTCTCTCTCTCGAACAGAGGGAAGAATAGTTCAGTATGTCCTCACTGCAACCCATGACTGACTGTGCCCCGCCCACACTCACACACACACACACACACACACACACACAGTACATACTGTACATAGTACAGACATATACACACGTGCACAGAGCATGTCGTCAGGATCTCAGCGAAGCGTGCGGACAGAGTGTACTATCTAGGAGCACACACACACACACACACACACACACACACACACACACACACACACACACACACACACACACAAAGTGTGTCTTACAGTTATGTAAGTGCCGCCTGTTTGAGTTCAAAGTATTGGCTTGCTCGAGGGGCTCCGGGGAAGGTGGGGATCGGCGGGGGGGGGGGGGGGGGGGCTTGGGGGGGACACTGTTTCCAAAACTCCAAAACGGTGGCTGTGGTGTGTGTTGTGGTACCGTCATGTGTTAATATTACCAGTAAGACGCCCTGAGGCCCTAAAGGGTGAGGTCGTGTGCACGCATCCGCCTGGGTGACGACAGACTGGGTGAGCGCTGGCGCTTTGGCATGAGATGGGGGTCAGATCAACATGTGGAATGAATTCTGTACTGGCCATATGGAATGCGTCTTCAGTGTACTGCAGGGTTTGATGAGGTCAGATCAACATGTGGAATGTCCATGTCCACCCCCCCCATCACTCCCCAGGCCATCTTTGAACAAGCAGTGTTGAGACAAGCTCGGAATATTGTATCTGACCCCTTGCATGTATTATACCGAGAATACGAGCTAATGCCATCCGGTAGGAGGTATAGAACTCCACGGTGTGTGTATAATAGATTTAAACACTCTTTTGTTCCCCTGTCAATCAAAATGCTCGATCAGAGATTGCCGAATGCACTTTACTGACTTGCCAAAAGCAGTTGCACTTTATCAAGGGAATGTGTGCAATATCTCTGTTTTGTGTATGTGGGTGTTTCATGGTGTTTTTCCTTTTCGTATGTGAACGTGTCTGTTATTTGTATGCAGCTGTGACTCTGTCTCCAAGACAAATTTCTCCCAAGGGAGACAAATAAAGACAACCTTGAACCTTGAACCTTGAATGTCAGAACAGGTCAACTCCATATATGGAGATCTAAGGGTGGCAGGGGGGCAGTGTCTTGAGTGTACAGGGTTTGATGAGGTCTGGCCATATGTGGAGCGTGTCTTGAGTGTACAGGGTTTGATGAGGTCAGATCAACATATTGAATGTCAGAACAGGTCAGCTCCATATAATGGAGTTGGAACAACTGATGTTCAGGAGGCGGAGAAACACACTTGACCATGCCCTCATGCCATCCTCCGCCCTCCTTGCCAATCTACCCAGCCTACTTATACCCGCCTCAGACAACCCAGCATCCTCTATGCTTTTCGTATCCCGCCACCATCCCCATCACCACCTGAAGACCAGCAGCTTCCACTGCTCCTTCTCCTCCATCTCTCCTCACCTCGTCCCTTCCTCACAGTTCCCACGGGGGATCACGCCTCCAGCGTACCGCGGGCTGACCGCCACGCGATCACGCCCCACGTGTGCCGCGGGCTGACCGCCACACGACCCCTTCCCCAAAGACTTCAGGGTCGGCGAACCCCCGGAACCCACGCCCCGCTCTCCTCATCATCACAACCCTCATCACTTCATTCTCTCATTCAATAAAAACCTTAAACCTTCCAATAGTGTGTTTCTTCCAACTAGTGAATGGATATCTAAGGGTGGCAGTGGTGTGTGTGTGTGTGTGTGTGTGTGGGGGGGGGGGGGGGGGGGGGCTGCGCCTAGAGTTTGAATGGTCAGGTATCAGGCGAAAGGGAGACATCGAACAGGAGGGACGGGTGGGGTTGGATCAACATATGGAATGTCAGTTTGATGAGGGCTCAGGTAGGGCCGGGCCTTAATTTTCAGGCCTGTTGAGAACTCTAGTGTTCACCGGCTGCACAAATAACCTTGGGGCAGTCCCATCTAGGGTTCGAATGGA
Organism: Protomyctophum parallelum; assembly: GCF_964188405.1. Classification (NCBI taxonomy): domain Eukaryota; kingdom Metazoa; phylum Chordata; class Actinopteri; order Myctophiformes; family Myctophidae; genus Protomyctophum; species Protomyctophum parallelum. Next base: position 24,545,762 of record NC_139703.1, on the reverse strand, counting down.
CAGGTATCAGTCAAAAGGGAGACATCGAAGAGGATGGATTGCATGGTCGCATTTACTATGATATGATCCCTGACTTACTATCATCCCTGATGATGTCGTAGTGATGTCACAAGATTTGCATGGGCACAATATATGGGGGCTTTCTCCATGTATGGGGATTGTGAGTGACGTGACGTGACATGACAAAAAAAAACGCAAGGTTTCATAGTTAATTGCGATTAATCTTCAGGGTTGTTGGACCCTCACCTGTACTTGCTGCTGTGGTTTCTTGTGGTCATCTCTGTGGTCATCGTGTTGTATTGTTATTAATAATATTATTAATCATTCTGTAGGTATAAGTTGGATCCTCACATTATCGTTGCTCCTGTGGTTTGGTGTGGTCATGTATTGTATTAATTGTATCATTCATCTGTAGGTATGTTGGATCCTCACATATCATTACTCCTGTGGTTTGGTGTGGTCATCGCTGTGGTCATCGTGGTGGTGATGCCTCAGCCGCTGGGCGTCAGGACGCTGGTCATCGTCGCCATCCTCAGACTCATCTTCTCCGTCGGCCTGGAGCCCACCCTGTTCCTCCTGGGAGCCTTCAACGTAGGTTGACTTCTCAGTGTGTCTTCCTATAAGAGCCTTCTAACGTAGGTTCACTTTTCTGTGGGTCTTCCTACTGAGAGAATCAGGGGCTTACAGTTGTTGCACAGAAATTAAGTAATTTTACATGAAATGTAATGCTACTTTTGCAATGTAGTTAAATAAAAAATGTGAAAAAGCTCAGGGGTGTCTTTCAGGCAGGTGTCTGGAAAATAAATTAAAAATTAAAATTGTGAAAAATCGTATCGTGAGCCTCATATCGTGATATGTATCATATTGTGAGTTGAGTGTATCATTACATGCCTACATACGACTGTGTCATATTAACTTCTCAGTATGTCTTCCTAAGAGGTTCTAACGTAGGTTAACTTCTCAGTATGTCTTCCTAAGAGCTTCTAACATAGGTTAACGTCTCTGTGTATATTCCTAAAGCCCAAGCCACAATGTTTGTTTTGGCTTAAGAGCTTGAGCTTCTAACGTCTCTGTGTATCTTCCTAAGAGCTTCTAGGTTAACGTCTCTGTGTATATTCCTAAGAGCTTTAACGTCTGTGTATCTTCCTAAGAGCTTCTAGGTTAACGTCTCTGTGTATATTCCTAAGAGCTTTAACGTCTGTGTATCTTCCTGAGAGCTTTCAACATTAGTTATCTTCTCAAGTGTGTCTTCCTAAGAGCTTTGAACGTGAGTTCACAACCCTGTTGTCACGCATTGTGGCTCTTTTGCGCAGAAACCTCTTATCTCCAAAGTAGAAGCTCCACAGTAGATTTGCTACTGTTGAATTGTAATCCTGAAAAGAAACAGTTGTGGACATAATGACGTTTCCACTTGACAAATGATAAATCTCTGTCAAGAGAGAGAGACGCACACACACACACACACACACACACACACACACACACACACACACACACACACACACACACACACACACACACACACACACAGATGTCCTCATTTCTTCCAAACAGTGCTCTCCTGTTCCTCCCCTCACTCTATCCTTACATACCCTCCTCTCCTCACCCCCACCTCTCTTCTCCTCTCCTCTCCTCCGCTCTCCTCTCCTCACCCCACCCCACCTCTCCCCTCCTCACCCCACCTCTCCTCAGCCCACCTCTCCCCTCCTCACCCCACCTCTCCTCAGCCCACCTCTCCCCTCCTCACCCCACCTCTCCTCACCCCACCTCTCCTCTCCTCAACCAACCTCTCTTCTCGTGTCCTCTCCTAAACTCAGTGTGTCGTGCCAAGTTGTACGTTCCTGTACACTACTGTGCTGTACATTGTGTCCTCTGCACCTCAGCCAACCACACACACACACACACACACACACACACACACACGCACACGCACACGCACACGCACACGCACACGCACACGCACACACACAAACACACACACTGTACAACCACAGATGGCACATGTTAGCCTCATATGACTCTCAGTGATCCTCAAAACAAATCTGGCCGTGGAGAATTTAGCTGAATATAGCAGATCTACCCCAGCAAGCCAAATGACGTCCTCCGGTGACTCCGGTGACGTTCAGGACTATAGGCCAGATCACAGCCCATACGGGGATGATCTTTACATCAATGATCATCATGATAATGACTGTCAATTTGGGGGACCTTGACGTGAAAGAGTTTGGGAACCACTGCTATAGAGAGTCTAGACCAGGATTACTGCATTTCTTTCTCACAGAAAGGCCCTCTGGCCAACCCCACCTATAGGGTAAGGGTACGCTGATCTCTCTCTCTCTCTCCCCCCCCCCCCCAGGTGTGCAATAAGACCATCTTCCTGATGAGCTTCGTGGGGAACAGAGGGACGTTCACGCGAGGCTACAAGGCCATGGTTCTGGACGTGGAGTTCCTCTACCACCTGCTCTACCTCGTTATCTGCAGCCTGGGCGTGTTCGTGCACGTCTTCTTCTACAGCCTGCTGGTGAGAGCATGCACACGCACACACACACACGCACACGCACACGCACACGCACGCACGCACACGCACACACAAAACCCTAACCCACCCACCCCTTTTTACCCTCACTGTATGTTTTTTTCCACCCCTTTTTACCTCCTCTATGATATAATTTCCCGTTTTTGGCTATATAGAAAGTGTATATTTGTACGTCTCTAAATGTTATGATGAATTGAACATGGTGGACCCATTTGTAAACGAGTGTAATTCTTTATGGTGTCGTCCACAGTTAAGATGTAGACATGTATCCATTCCGTATACATATTGCTGTACTTAAGTATATTTTGATGAGAAATATGTTTTATGGAATATATTACATTGGGTAAAATATACCTATGGTTTAGTGATGGTGTGACAAACGTTGGGTTTAGTGTTTCTTTTCTAGGCTAATAATTGTTTCTGGCGATCCCTATAGCACAAAACAATTTACCTTAGAAATTGAATGCATATCATTTTAGAACCACTGATTACAGAAACGTTCCCCCCCCCCCCCCCCCAGAAAACTGTTGGCATTCAGAAGACATTTTAGGTATTAAGTGACCAAAAAGGAAAACTCTACATTGCCTAGTGAAGTTTTGCCTCCAGAGCCACATTTGTTTTTCTTTTCTTTTTAATCTTGACGGGATGTTTATGAGATGTTGGTCTGAATCTTTCCCAAGCCCATCTCTCTCTCTCTCTCTCTCTCTCTCTCTCTCTCTCTCTCACGGTGCATTCAAGGACAGGGCCTTATTAACAGACTCTGTGTGTAGGTAGCATGTTGATGTTGTTGCCTGAGGTTGCTGAGGTGTTAATAGCCGTGTGTATAGCAGCGTCCCAGCATTCTGTTTATAAGGTGTTGCTGGAGTTATAAAGTGTGCCCGGCGGGCGGCATAGCACTGCGTTCCGTTCCGTTCGGAGTTAATTTTTTTCTCCAGTCGCCGTGCAGCAGTGCATGGAATCCTCTGTCTCTGCCTCTGCAGACGCAGCAACAAACACACACATCTCTCCATGTGTTTGTTCCGTTTGAGGAAAAGATTATTGCATTTTTGAGGGCCGCTAGACACTCCTATGTCCAGCTTAAACACAAACATTGAATGCTTTCTCTCTCTCTCTCTCTCTCTCTCTCTCTCTCTCTCTCTCTCTCTCTCCCCCCCCCCAGGTGTGCAATAAGACCATCTTCCTGTCCTGATGAGTTTCGTGTCTCTCTCTCTCTCTCTCTCTCTCTCTCTCTCTCTCTCTCTCTCTCTCTCTCTCTCTCTCTCTCTCCTTTTAGGGAAACTGAATTTCAATCTTTGTGAGATGTGTTAATAGACACCTTTACAAACACATCGGTGAAGAAGAATAATGGAATGTTTTCTTTGACCTGTGTGTGTGTGTGTGTGTGTGTGTGTGTGTGTGTGTGCACGTGTGTGCGTCATACAGCTCTTTGACCTGGTGTATCGCGAGGAGACGCTGCTCAACGTGATAAAAAGCGTGACGCGCAACGGTCGCTCCATCGTGCTGACGGCCGTGCTGGCTCTCATCCTGGTCTACCTGTTCTCCATCGTGGGATACATCTTCTTCAAGGACGACTTCATCCTGGAGGTGGACCGAATACCCAACAATACCCTGAGTATGAATACTCTACCTACCTACTGCGCCCCTTGCTGTACCCTATACTGTACCCGGCCTAACGGATACTCACTACTTGCCTAACCCCTACTGTGACCTAACTAACCCCTACAACTTCATCCTGAACAATACCCTGAGTACGTAGTCCTACCACCTGGTTTGTCTATGGGCGCTGATGACGCACGCGGTGAAGAGAACATGCCCACCTATGCTAACCCACCGTCGTCATGTGTTGTCATCCTTGTGCTGCAGAAGGAGGAGGAGACAGCCTGGCTGGAGAGATGCTGCCTGGTGGGTCTACGGCTGGAGGGGCTGGTGCTGGAGGGGTTTGTTCATCCTCCAACCAGGAGAACTGTTCCAACACGGTGGCTCTGCAGACAGGTACGCACGCACGCACGCACGCACGCACACACACACACACACACACACACACACACACACACACACACACACACACACACACACACACACACACACACACACACTGCATGAAGCTTTGCTTGTTCTGGCCATCAGAGCCAAAGTTTCACCTGGTTCAATTCATCCACTGAGGCGACAAGAGTTATTTCAGATTATTTCCTGGCGTTTTTCAGGTGCTGCTGTCGGGATGCCGGTACCTTTATTAGTAGTGGGTCTCCCTCCCAGAGGGCTGTCGGTGGGTTCCATGGGATGCAGCCAAAACCACCTTAGCCCTACTTTGGATATTCGGAAATCGCCTTGTTTTTAGATCCATACAACTGGACCTAGACTTCTATTGTTACAACTGGACCTAGACTTCTATTGTTACAACTGGACCTAGACTAGTCTTCTATTGTTACAACTGGACCTAGACTAGACTTCTATTGTTACAACTGGACCTAGACTTCTATTGTTACAACTGGACCTAGACTAGACTTCTATTGTTACAACTGGACCTAGACTTCTATTGTTACAACTGGACCTAGACTAGTCTTCTATTGTTACAACTGGACCTAGACTAGACTTCTATTGTTACAACTGGACCTAGACTTCTATTGTTACAACTGGACCTAGACTAGTCTTCCATTGTTGCAACTTTTTTCAGATGGTGTGACTGAGGAAGACGAGGATGATATTAATAATAATATTTATTAATAATAATGTTTTGCAGATGGTACGACTGAGGAAGAGGAGGAGGATGACGGCATGGAGAGAGCATGTGACTCTCTGCTCATGTGCATAGTGACGGTTCTGAGTCATGGACTGAGGAGCGGGGGAGGGGTGGGAGACGTGCTGAGGAAGCCATCCAAAGAGGTACAAATTATACCCTCGGGGGCCCTAACGTGCGCCATGCCTTAACCACATATAGCGGGTTTAGAACCTTCCGCTATACGTAAACGTTACGTTGCGGCCACGCTACCCCACTATACATTATGCCGACTCCTATATTTGCGGGTGGAGGTGTGGTCGTGGGCGTGTTGATGCGCTTTCCTTACAATTGCTGTCTTGCCCACACAGGTTTAGGAGAGCAGAAAGCGTCTCCTCAAACCACCCGCTATGCCAATTCTGTTTCATAGAACAAATAGACAGGCCGGGAGTGGAGCTGGACACACAAAAGCAAAACATTCACAGCTCATATGTCTCATATCGTCAACAGAACTCCATCCATCCATCCATCTTCAACCGCTTATCCGCAGTCGGGTCGTGGGGGCAACAGCTCCACCAGAGAGCTCCAGACTTCCCTCTACCGAGCAACATTAGTGACTTCCTGTGTGGAAATATAGTGGCCCTCGGAGTGTGTTATATAGTGGCCCTCTGGAGCGAGTGTGGTAATATAGTGGCCCTCTGGACCCCTGCTCTAGATTGACTGTCTCCCCCCCCCCCCCCCCCACCCCTCCAGGAGCCTCTGTTTGCAGCACGGGTCATCTATGACCTCCTCTTCTTCTTCATGGTCATCATCATCGTCCTCAACCTGATCTTCGGGGTCATCATCGATACCTTCGCCGACCTGAGGAGCGAGAAGCAGAAGAAGGAGGAGGTCCTGAAGACCACCTGCTTCATCTGTGGTGAGTGAGCGCTCCTTTCCATTGTGTCTGTGTGTTAAATTAATCTGTGGTGAGTGAGCGCTCCTTTCCATTGTGTCTGTGTATTCAATTCATCAAGACCTACGGGTACTGTAAGAAGACCAGGGCTGGGAAAAGTACGTACTTATTCTTGTCTTTTTTCTTTTTTCTTTTTTGAGGGGTGCTAGCCCTCCAATGCCTGGCTTTTGAAATTACGTCATATGGCAGCCAAGTCTATGGGCTTTTAACGTTTGTTTAGAGCACTAAATGTGACGTCATGTGGCAGCCAAGTATGTGGACATTTAATAATAGTGAATGGTATTTGTATAGCGCTTTTCCAAGTGCTCAAAGAGCTATACAATGGTTCATTCATTCATACATTGGGAGGTGAAGCGGCGAACAGTCGACGCCAGCGTCCTCACTTGTGCACATTCCCACACCAATGGTGGCAAGCTCACATCGACCGACTCAATCGAGGCAATGTGGGGTTCAGTGTCTTGCCCAAGGACACTTCGACATGTAGACAGGAGGAGCCAGTTATTCATTACAGGTCTTTTCTTTTATGCATCCAAATGTCCTTTTATAATAGCATCCAAATGTCCTTTTATAATAGTGTTTCCTTTGCTGGGTGTTCTGTGTAAAGCACGTTGAATTGCCTTGTTGTAGAAATGTGCTCTTCTAATAAAACTGTCTTGTCTTACCTTGGCGATGGCAGTGGCTTAATTTGATAAAGACGCTATATAAATGCACAATTTACCATTTTGCCTTGCCTTACCTTGCCTAGGGCTGGAGAGGGACAAATTTGACAACAAGACGGTGACATTCGAGGAGCACATCAAAGAGGAACACAACATGTGGCACTACCTGTTCTTCATCGTCCTGGTGAAGGTAAACCTCCGTAATATATAATTATACTACATGTCCTGGTGAAGATAAACCTACCTAATAATAATAATAAGGGTAATAACAACAACAACAACAATAATAATAATAATAATAATAATAAGTTATGTAATACTCTACCTGTTCCTGGTGAAGGTTAAGGACTCTACAGAATACACCGGACCAGAGAGCTATGTGGCCGAGATGATCAAGGTAACTCATAATAACTTTAGTTTATTTATTCATAAACAAGATGTGCTGCTTTCCTGATCTCTTCCTGAAGGTTTTCTGAAAGAGCACGTTCTCCTACACTACAGGTTGTATTCACTGATTAGCCTAATGCTAATTCTACTGCTTTGCTACTGAAAAGAAGTGTCCATGCAGAGGAACTCTGTCTATTCAGGGCATTGGAATAGAGCGTCGCAGTCCCGCCCCCTTTCAGCACCACGAGGGACCCAGGAGAGAATTAATGTCCCCCATAGGCTTGCCGCTTTTCAAAACGTATTTATTTATTTATTTATTTAAATAAATACTTTTTGAAAAGCCTATGGGGAAAATGCATGGGGAATTCTCTTCTGGGTCCCTCATCGTTCAGAAAGGGGGCGGGACTGCAACGCTCTATATAATTAACATACAAGTAAGACGCACGAACGCGGGGGAGAGCGCAGCTCGTAAATTGCAATAACAACAATTAGAATAAATTACGTACTTTTAACGTTTTTTGTTTTTTTTTATGTGTGTGTGTGCAAGTGTGTTGTGTGTGTGTGTGTGTGTGTGTTTGTGTGTGATACAGCTGCGCCCTCTGGTGTCGGGCGGGTGGTGTCACAGCGTGACACACGCACAGACAGACAGTTTTGCTTGGCTTCCATAGTAAGCTGCTCATTGCGTTCGCAATCACTGCGTTCGCAATAACACCTTCTCACTGACAATGTTCTCCTTATGAATGAAGTGTTTTCTCATCCAATCACAACACAGGAGCACAACCTGGACTGGTTCCCGAGGATGCGCGCCATGTCTCTGGTGAGCAGCGACGGAGAGGGAGAGCAGAACGAGATCCGAAACCTGCAGGAAAAACTGGAGTCGGCCATGAGGCTGGTGGCCAACCTGAGTGGTCAGCTGACTGAGCTGAAAGAACAGGTGATTATTATTATGCGTCACCTTGAGTTTCGTGACCGCACCCACTCTGTTTCTTTGGATCGCCTTTACAGTATCTCCAATTCCGTCATAATAAAGGTGACAAAAATACAGTTTTACAATGCAGGCAATGCCAAACAATAAAGTGTCCATTGTCCAAGAACCCTCCTAGGAATGTATTAAGAGGTCTGAGTCATGAAACAACTGTTTATTCCAGGTTAGGCTTCAATTGTCCTATAGCCAAACAGCCATTGAGTGTCTTGTTGTAGGCCTTTCAACGCAACAGGCACAAAGGACTTCCCAAGTCTTTCACACCTTTGTACCGGGGGGGGGGGGGGGGGGGGGATCTGTCATTTTCTCGCTTGCTCCAGTACCCAGTTAACTCTAGATAGAGGGAGGGACCGTGGGAGGAATTATTCAGGATGGCACCCAGCTTCTTTGCTGTTCTCACCCTGGCCACCTCCTCACAAGCCTGTTTAGGTTGTGTCACCTCCAGTGCCACCTCCCCCCCCAAACCCCAGATAGCACTTGCCATAAGAGACTGGTAGTGGTAGAACATTATGTAACATTCTGGTACACACGATAATCGGAGCCTCCTCAGGAAGAACAGCCGTGCACGTCATTTGAGGGCCTAGACCTATAGTTAATTTCATTCACCAAAAAGAACTGCTTCATTTTACTCGTTCGTTCACGACTGACACAACACTTTTTCCCGTGCAGATGACGGAACAGAGGAAACAGAAGCAACGCATTGGTCTACTGGGACACCCCCCCCACATGAACATTAACCCCCAGCAGCCCGCCTGAGTGAGGACCCCCTCCCTTGAGGACCACCCCAGGACCCAGGGCTGGCCTCCAACAGTGCCTGAACATTTCTGACAGTCTTACACTTCATGTAACAGACAGGAAAGTGAACAAATACATGCTGTATACATAGTCTCTGTCGGGTGGAAACCACATATGTCCAAAACTGTTACTTGTCAGGATTCTAAAGGCTCTATGCACCATTCTGTGTGTTTAGAGCCTATTAGGAAGGGAAGGGTCTTTCTGTGGAAGTAGGAAGAGTTATTCTGTGTTCATAGTCTATTAGAGGAAGTAGGAAGAGTTATTCTGTGTTCATAGTCTATTAGAGGAAGTAGGAAGAGTTATTCTGTGTTCATAGTCTATTAGAGGAAGTAGGAAGAGTTATTCTGTGTGCATTGAGCACCTATTACAAAGTAGTAAAAGTAGTGGATGGATCTACCAACTCAAAACGCATCGTTTCGCGCTGCATTTTGAAGTTGCAGATCGGCTACGGTTGATGCTTTCGTGTGACATTGTAGTGTGATCAAGCAGGACGTTCATTTACGGAAAACAACACAAAAGGTTTCAATGTGGATATAAGAGGTTTGTGCCCGAGAGCAACAATACATACGGTAATGTCCAGGGAGACTGTCACCTGACATCCTCCTGCGTTGTCATTAGAGGAACACTCCTGCTGCATGCGTCGTCATTGGAGGATGTGTATGCTCATTGGTGTCATGTTGTGTGTGAGGTCATGGAACTCTAGGCTGATTTTGTAGTTTTGTTTTCCACTTCAGGTTAAAAAACTACAACTCAGACGTGTCCGTGGTAAGACTTGGCCTTGTCCTTTTAATTATTATTATTTGAAGTTGAGAGAAACATATTTCCTTGAAAAGTTACATCCTGTAGAGTTCACCCTATTCTTTTCCAAGGTTTTGTTTTATTTATATTTTTTGATGATTGATGATTCCAAAAATCTAATCAGCCTAACCGTGTGAAGTTGTTTCTACATGTCAGAGGCCAGCATTCCTGTAACTTGCAATACTCCATGTGTTATTATTATTATTTTCTTGTCATCATAGGAACTTAGGAAGCTTCTACGACACACAAAACTTGTAGGTCGGCTATTTTTTTGGCCCGTGTCACGACACCGTCGTGCTACGGAGCAGAAGTTTCGATATTTATGTTGAAGCTTTGTCATCGAAGGATGTACATTAGATCTACCTGTAAGAAGGATGTACTGTACATTAGATCCACCTTTATTGTGTTGTATGATGGATGATTGTTTCAGTTATGATGGATGATGACACTTGAAGTCATGCTGTGTAATTCCAGTGTGATTTAGTGATGCCACTTTTTTGCTACGCTGTCGCTACAGCATTTTGTATGTATGGAAGGAGCGCTGACAAACAGACCGCAAAAATATGCGTACGGCAACCAAATAGTCAGCGACGGCGCTGTGTAAAGCAACAACAACAGGTGTATTTATTAACTGTAACATACACTGATAATATACATTTCCGGTACATTTTCCAGCGCCCATGCGAGTGTCGGATAGATAGCGTTTAGAGAGAAAAACTAAATATTCAATGTGGTTATTGTGGTATAATATACCGGTGAAAGATTATCAGAAATACTAATTATAATACCAAATATGTTTTGTTTAATTAATAGTTACATGGTAGGCTATGAACTTTAAATGAGCTGCGGTATCCTGTGAACGATGATCTACAAGGGTTATTAGTAGAGTAATGGTTCTCAGACGTGTTGGAAAGTGAAATATGCCTTTAACTCTGACAGTTGGATCCATTAGTACTTTTGAGAACCATTACAGAACTACACTGTCATATTTCCCTTTGTTTGATATTTTTGGCACTGAATTAACTTTGTTTAAGCTTTATATAATTTCTATGTAGTCCTTCAAGCACTGAAAGTATATATTTTTGTTTATAGCACACAAACATGTTTATAATCTTACTCGCCACTTTTCTAATAGTGCCACCACCACTTAGAAGGACGGTACACTTATCACCCTCACTCTGTGTCAAATAAAACACTAGGAGCGCTGAAATAATTACAATGATTCATCATTTATAGAGATGCATATGATATTCAAATGTTGGCCGATAACAATCCAATAACATGCAGGGTCAAATCGTACGTTATTGATCCAGTATATTACATCCTTATTATGTTATTATTTATATTGAGATCATTGCGGAGTTTTATTAGTTTTCATTTCAAGTCATTAGTGGTCACATTATTATTTTGACAATATCGCTGAAATATCGGTCAATAGACAATGAAAAATATCAGAAATATATCGGTTCGATACCGATATTTCATTTTTAATAGAATATCGACCTATATCGATATGATACCGATAATAATATTGTGCATCCCTATTAATTTATGTACTTCATCGAACGACCATGATGTCACTTTGAGGAGAATAAACGCTGTGGGATGAGCAACATGGTCGAGACAACGAGTTATGAACCTCAGGCAGATATCACTGACTGCCTAGACATTAGTCTGGAACTTCAGACTAATATCATTGCATAGATATTAGTCTGGAACTTCAGACTATCATTGCGTAGAAAATAGTCTGGAACTTCAGACTAGCATCACTGCGTATATATATTAGTCTGGAACTTCAGACTAGTATCACTGCGTATATATATTAGTCTGGAACTTCAGACTAGTATCACTGCGTATATATTAGTCTGGAACTTCAGACTAGCATCACTGCGTATATATATTAGTCTGGAACTTCAGACTAGTATCACTGCGTATATATATTAGTCTGGAACTTCAGACTAGTATCACTGCGTATATATATTAGTCTGGAACTTCAGACTAGTATCACTGCGTATATATATTAGTCTGGAACTTCAGACTAGTATCACTGCGTATATATTAGTCTGGAACTTCAGACTAGTATCACTGCGTATATATTAGTCTGGAACTTCAGACTAGTATCACTGCGTATATATTAGTCTGGAACTTCAGACTAGCATCACTGCGTAGATATTAGTCTGGAACTTCAGACTCATACACTGACTACGTAGAGCCGTAGATATTAGTCTAGCAACTTCAGACTGATACACTGACTACGTAGAGCCGTATATATTAGTCTGGAACTTCAGACTGATACACTGACTACGTAGAGCCGTATATATTAGTCTGGAACTTCAGACTGATACACTGACTACGTAGAGCCGTATATATTAGTCTGGAACTTCAGACTGATACACTGACTACGTAGAGCCGTATATATTAGTCTGGAACTTCAGACTGATACACTGACTACGTAGAGCCGTATATATTAGTCTGGAACTTCAGACTGATACACTGACTACGTAGAGCCGTATATATTAGTCTGGAACTTCAGACTGATACACTGACTACGTAGAGCCGTATATATTAGTCTGGAACTTCAGACTAGCATCACTGTGTGGATATTAGTCTGGAACTTCAGACTGATACACTGACTACGTAGAGCCGTAGATATTAGTCTGGAACTTCAGACTGATACACTGACTACGTAGAGCCGTAGATATTAGTCTGTAACTTCAGACTGATTCACTGACTACGTATAGAGCCGTATACATTAGTCTGGAACTTCAGACTGATACACTGACTACGTAGAGCCGTATATATTAGTCTGGAACTTCAGACTGATACACTGACTACGTAGAGCCGTATATATTAGTCTGGAACTTCAGACTGATACACTGACTACGTAGAGCCGTATATATTAGTCTGGAACTTCAGACTAGCATCACTGTGTGGATATTAGTCTGGAACTTCAGACTGATACACTGACTACGTAGAGCCGTAGATATTAGTCTGGAACTTCAGACTGATACACTGACTACGTAGAGCCGTATATATTAGTCTGGAACTTCAGACTGATACACTGACTACGTAGAGCCGTATATATTAGTCTGGAACTTCAGACTGATACACTGACTACGTATAGAGCCGTATACATTAGTCTGGAACTTCAGACTGATACACTGACTATACGTAGAGCCGTAGACATTAGTCTGGAACTTCGGTGTGCGGATTTATTTCCAATGCAGATACAAACAGATTCCAACGTCACAGCAAAAAAACAAAAAAAAGTTTGAATAGTGTGCTCTGATTGGTCACCCACAACTTGGGTAAAATAAATGTAAGTCAAACTGAGGAGTGCCTGACCAATCTCCACAGGGATTTATTTAATTTTTATGTTTTCCCTGTGGCAGATCGGTCTGGTTTCCAGGCTATTATGAAACCATCCCTTGGCTTAATGCCACTCTGGAGTCAAGTTGCTACCTGAGAGACGCAAACTCCACTTTTATACTAATGTAAGATTTTGGTTTGTCCAATTGAAAATGTATGTTCCATTCTTTTGGAGTCTATTTAATAAATAATGTTTGAAAGAAAAGCACAGTTTGGTATGTATGGTTTTTCTACGCTTACAAAGCTTATGAAGTCAGCCAGTACCATGTTTTCCCAATGCATTCTTACGGAAGCGGTAGGCCACTGCGCATGCGGCCCCCAACCGCATGACCGGACTTTTTTTTAAGCCTGATTTAAGCAGTTGTTTCACCCATATCTGAAAATGTTATGTGCCTACCATAGACTGTAAAATATATGGACAAAGCGTTCCCCGGGTCTAACATGAACGTAAAATGAAGCCTGTCAGTCCTTGAATTGTACATCGCATCTTTCTAGATCCGTTTGGGACCAGCTGGCCCATTGGCTGGCCCAGACAGCGAGGCGGGACTTCCCCCCTTCTTCTTAGTTGGTTTTTATTTTGACTTGAGTGTGTGGGGAATCCCGATCATAGACTGTAACGGTAGCCACGCCCCTCAGAACATACGCGACTTTATGGTCATTTTCTTAATAAATGGGACCATCATTTTCCAAAAAGAATATTATGACATTAGAAATGAGACTTTAAACTAGTGACTGGAAGCAGAAAGTATTCATGACCATGTTTATTAAGGTAATACAGTCTAGGTGAAGTTGGGCCCAAATACATGGACTTCTTTGGGGCTTTGGGTTTTTTTGGGCCCAATGACAGTGCCACAACAGGCCATTATATGAACTTTCAGGAAATCCCGATTTCCTTAGTGGCTTCACAAAATATCTGTCTGACTGCCCCCCTGGTGCCTACCTTAAGTTTAGCTATAGCCAGAAATATTTTACTTTTTAGAAACGATATTGCGAAAGGGGTTTTCGGCAATGTTTTTGGATGGCTCAACCCCCGTTCTACCGATGCAGGGCCTGACACGGAACCTCTTCTCGGAGCTAAAGTGTAGATATGGCCGAGGCTCCAAACTGAGCTAACAAAACAACAAGATAAATCATACATTATATACAAAATAAAAATACAGTCACTAGCAATAACAAGTTCTGTAAAAAAAACTAAAAACTCATTATGCAGAATGTCTCATTAAAGCTCACAGTGCATCGCATTGCCAAACATTGTGAGCTTGTAGATTGGCTATTTTCAAAAGGCCGAAATGATTGGCTGAAGTGGGTAATGTTATGTAGGCTATGTCTTGTAGCCTAATGATATAAGTACAATTTACAATTTAGGAATTTACCAGACGCTCTTAAATCCAGAGCGACTTACATTAAGCCAGAACAAAGAATAAAAAAGCATAGCAATACCTCAACATTATTATACGTATAGTATAATAATGTAAATGTATGAAAAAAGCCCATAACATCATGGAACACACCAGACACCCCACAAATACCATGTACAAACTACTCCCTTCCAAAAAACGCTACCAGAGCATCAAATCTCGTACCACCCGTCTCAGTAACAGTTTTTACCCCCAGGCAGTCAGGCTGCTGAACAGCTGACCTTGAACTGTATTGCACTGTTTTGTCACTTCACTTGAACTTTTCTTTTCCTGTTTTTTGTCTTTTTCTTGCACTATAGATGTTTGTTTAGGTATGTCCTGTGTATGTAAGACTGAGAGTGCTCTGAGAAAAATAAATTTCATTGTATCTATACACATGACAAATAAACCTGAACCTGAACCTGAACTTAGTTACTGTCCACCACTGGTTGTTTCCTTCCGCCCAGCGTGCTGGTACACGGGGTCTCGGGAAACCCCGCCCACTCAGCCTCCTAATTTGAAGGGTCTGGGCGTGACCCGCCCACTCAGCCTCCTTACATGGAGGAGATGGGCGTGGCCCTGTGCTGCGTAAGCCAGCAAATGCAGCACTGTGATACACGTGAGTGACACACACACACACACACACACACACACACACACACACACACACACACACACACAGAGAGAGAGAGAGAGAGCGCAAGCATTTATCTAACAGGTCGCTCTGTTGTCTCTCACACACTTTCACAAATCGCACCACGAGGAAAGCCACGCCGAGCCACGTTACTCATTGGTGTCATGTTGTGTGTGAGGTCATGTGTGAGGCCATGTGTGAGGCCGACTTTGTAGTTTTGTTTTCCACTTCAGGTTAAAAAACTACAACTCAGACGTGTCCGTGGCAAGACTTGGCCTTGGCCTTTTAATTATCATTATTGGAAGAAACCTTGAAAAGTTACATCCTGTAGAGTTCACCCTATTCATTTCCAAGATATATATATATATTTTTTTTTGATGATTGATGATTCCAAAAATCTAATCAGCCTAACCGTGTGAAGTTGTTTCTACATGTCTGAGGCCAGCATTCCTGTAACTTGCAATACTCCATGTGTTGTTATTATTATTTTCTTGTCATCGAACTTAGGAAGCTTCTACGGAAACAGCCGACACACAAAACTTGTAGGTCGGCTATTTTTTCGGTCCGTGCCGCGACACCGTCGTGCTACGCAGCAGAAGTTTCGACATTTATGTTGAAGCTTTGTCATCGAAGGATGTACATTAGATCCATGTAAGAAGGATGTACTGTACATTATCCACCTTTATTGTGTTGTATGATGGATGATTGTTTCAGTTATGATGGATGATGACACTTGAAGTCATGCTGTGTAATTCCAGTGTGATTTAGTGATACCACTTTGTTGCTACGCTGTCGCTACAGCATTTTGTCTGTATGGAAGGAGCGCTGACAAACAGACCTACTGACATACTGTATGCGTACGGCAACCAAATGGTCAGCGACGGCGCTGTGTAAAGCAACAACAACAGGTGTATTTATTAACTGTACCATACACTAATAATATACATTTCCGGTACATTTTCCAGCGCCAATGCGAATGTCGGATAGATAGCGTATAGAGAAAAAAAACAAAATATTTAATATGTGGTTATTGTATAATATATATATATATATATATATATATATATATATATATATAAATAATCTGATTATTTCAGAAATACTAACTATAATACCAAATATGTTTTGTTTAATTGGAAACAGTTACATGGTAGGCTATGACCTTTAAATGAGCTGCGGTATCCTGTGAACGATGATCTACAAGGCTTATTAGTAGAGTAATGGTTCACAGACATGTTGGAAAGTGAAATATGCCTTTAACTCTGACAGTGTATAATCCTAACCGTTGGGGTCCATTTGGATCCATTAGTACTTTTGAGAACCATTACAGAACTACACTGTCATATTTCCCTTTATTTGATATTTTTGGCACTGAATTAACTTTGTTAAAGCTTTATATAATTTCTATGTAGTCCTTCAAGCACTGAAAGTATGTTATACTTATTTATTATTTTGTTTATAGCACACAAACATGTATGTTTATAATCTTACTCGCCACTTTTCTAATAGTGCACACACTTATCACCCTCACTCTGTGTCAAATAAAACACTAGGAGCACTGAAATAATTACAATGAATCATTTATAGAGATGATATTCAAATGTTGGCCGATATCCAATATATATCCCTGCATGGTCGATGCAGGGATATCCTGACACAACCTTTTCTCAGAGCTAAAGTGTATAATTATGGTCGAGGCTCCAAACTGAGCTAACAAAACAACAAGATAAATCATACATAATAAAAATACAGTCACTAGCAATAACAAGTTCTGTAAAAAAAAAAAAAAAAAACTCATTATGCAGAATGTCTCATTAAAGCTCACAGTGCATCGCATTGCCACCCATTGTGAGCTTGTAGAGTGGCTATTTTCAAATCCACCACCGGTTGTTTCCTCCCGCTCAGCGTGCTGGTACACGTGATCTCGGGAAACCCCGCCCACTCAGCCTCCTAATTTGAAGGGTCTGGGCGTGACCCGCCCACTCAGCCTCCTTATATGGAGGGAATGGGCGTGGCCCTGTGCTGCGCAAGCCAACAAATGCAGCGCCGTGATACACGTGAGTGACACACACATACACACAGAGAGAGAGCGAGCATTTATCTAACAGGTCGCTCTGTTCTCTCACACACTTTCACAAAACGCGCCACGAGCATAGCCACGCCGAACAGCGGACTGACTCTCCTGTAATAGTGTTCTATTTTTAAAGAGGCTCTTTCCTGACCGCAGACAAATGGTTTGCGACTAGTACACATATAATAAGCCCAATCAATGTAATGCGCACGGGTTGTTTTTATTTGTATTTTTATCTTCCCTCGCGATCCTTCCGCTGGAATACTACACAGTAGAAGCTGCTGTTGACTTTTTGACGGATACCTTGGAGCCGGAGGAGTGATAATATAATAATAATAATAATGGAACAGCCTCCCTCCACTCAGGCTGACGACATGGCAGAGATACAAGGGTGAGTTAATCCCTCTACTTCTAGTAGCCTAGTAGATCTTTGACTTTAAATTTGTTGATTGATTGATTGATTTATTGATTGACCACCAGGACTTTGTAGAAGCTATCTATGTTCTATATCTATACATTCATTATGTTTTGATTGGTTGATTGATTGAGTGTGTGTGTGTGTGTGTGTGTGTGTGTGTGTGTGTGTGTGTGTGTGTGTGTGTGTGTGTGTGTGTACAATAACAATAATAATAACAATAACAATAATAACAATAATAACAATAATAATAATAATAATAATAATAATACTTTTCTCTCTTCCAGGGTGGACTACCCCAGCATGTATCATGTGTATAAACCCAAGCGAGGAATGAAGAAAGGAGAAGAAAGCAAGGTGCGTGTTTTATTATTATTATTTTATTATGATTGTGTTCACTTTGTCTATAGGGCGGCTATATGGTATTTGTTATTACACCTCGTCCTTATACTGTAAGGACCTCACGTAATTTCTATGTTAGCCTATAACAACTTGTCCCTGGTCCTGTAAGGACCTTACATAATAATTGGGCTGCGATGTCTTCTATATCCTATAAATGGTTGACCCATTTTCAGCTGCTGTGACATAACAGGCATGGAGTGTGTGTGTGTGTGTGTGTGTGTGTTTGTGTGTGTGTATGTGCGCGCGCTGCCTATATCAGCCATAACTAGGCCTGTCACAATTCCTGTTACATAATCGTGTAATCACAATTATTTGAGATAATCACAGATATGCTATGCATAATCGTCAAATCCAAAATAAATCCATACATTTTTGAAAAAAACGTGTTTAAAAAATAACAGGGTTATTTTTCCTGCTGTTTTGGTTATTTTTCCTGCTGTTTTTGCCTACAAGGCAAACAGAAATACAAATTGTAACGCTCCAATGTTCAATGCAAAAAACACAATGAAAAACTGAAAAATTATGAAATTGTGTGTGCATGTGACACAGTCGTACACACACACACACACACACACACACACACGCACAGAGTGTGTGTGTGTGTGCGTTGCCTATATCAGCCATAACGGCTGCATGCTTACATCACTGCTTTTCATGGAGTGTGTGTGTGTGAGAGTGAGTGAGTGTGTGAGAGTGCTGCCTGCCTGTCTCAGACACGTTTCACGGGGCCTATGATGTAAGCTGCAGCCGTCGTGGCTGATAAGCGAGCAAACAGGTTTAACGGGCCACCTGGAACCTCACCCTATAGAAGGGGTTCTGTGTGGAGGTATAGAACCTATGGAGCCCCGCCCCAGAACTTATAGGGTGACCAGATGACATTTCCCCCTTTGCGGTGGGACAGACAGCCCCTCGTTTCCAAGACTTTTCAGGCGTCCCACAAGTTGAGACCATGTCCCACATTGTGACTGGCAGTGGCAGGCATCAATATTCAAATGCCCTAATAGTCCCATAATATTAATAGTTTTTAGTCTTTCTGTTGTATAAAGCTATAGCTCGTTTTTCTGCAAGATGTGTTTTTAAGCCTGTTAAACTTAACATGAGAAATATCCCCTAGGCTACAAAGTAAGCCAAATCACCCATGACCACAATTATAATTTAAAAACAAAATGTGAGACTCCAGAGGTGTTGCCGTGTTTATAAGACTACATATTAAAAAAACAAGAAAAAATATACATATTTGAACTGGGGACCCCCCTCCAAAAAAAGGAAACTTTAAATTTCAATTAAAATCTATAACACCTCAGAGGCACTGCATGTGAGCTTGTAGATCGGCTATTTTTCACTATTCTTTTTTACACTTTCTCAGGCAATATTTCATGACTTTTGATGCAGTAATAGTAAAATAAAAAAGGTCTCATTCAAATGTCACGTATATAAATCTCGTATAAATGTTACAGATGTCCTGTAATCCTGTATACATGTATACTGTATGTTGTTTGACTGAGTAAAAAAACAAAAACAAAAGAAACGATGTATCAGCAACCGGGGGACCCATACCCACAGGTTGAGAAGCAGTGGTCTTACATAGTGTGTTTATGTTTATTAATAATGTGATTATTATGATTAACAGGACACCTACAAGCTGCCTCACAGGCTGATCGAGAAGAAACGCCGCGACAGAATCAACGAGTGCATCTCTCAGCTGAAAGACCTGCTGCCCGAGCACCTCAAACTCACCGTGAGTTGTGTTTGTGTGTGTGTGTGTGTGTGTGTGTGTGTGTGTGTGTGTGTGTGTGTGTGTGTGTGTGTGTGTGTGTGTGTGTGCGTGTGTGCGTGCGTGCGTGTGTGCAGGAGTGCAGGAGTGTAGTTGGTTCACCATCCACTGCCTTTTTAGGGACATTAGCGCCATCGAGTGGCTGTATGGCATCATTGCATCACCTCTACCCTCTACATAACTGCAGTGCATCATATATGGGAAACTTGACAGTTGGATTAAATGTCAAGCCTTTTTTATATAATTATATAAAGAGCATCTGCTAAATGCCTAAATTGTAAATTGTAATGCTTACATGTGTATTTATTGACACTGAAGTCGAACTGTTTATTGGTCACCTCACCTCATCATTGGAGGGTGCCAAGCACTGTAGAGGAGGAGCAAATAATGCCGTAAATAATGTCAAACCCCACAGACGGTGAAATAACTGAAATAACTGTTTAACTGTTTCTCTCTCAGACTCTGGGCCATCTAGAGAAGGCTGTGGTGTTGGAGCTCACTCTGAAGCACGTCAACGGTCTGACGTCTCTTCTGGAGCAGCAGCAGCAGAAGATCCTGGCTCTGCAGAGCGGCATGCTTCCAGACCCGCTTCCAGAGGTCAGGGGTCAGACCGAGGAGACGTTCCGCTCGGGGTTCCACCTCTGCGCCAAAGAGGTGCTGAGCTACCTGTCGGCCAATCAGCAGTCGGGTGGCGGCGACCATCTGACCCCGCCGCGCCTGGTCAGCCACATCCAGACACTGGCGGCCGAGGTCCTGCGAGGAGGGGATCCTCCGTCGATCCTCCGCCCCCGCACCCCCCCGCCGAGCCCCCCCCAGGCAGAGAAAGAGGATCATCATCATCATCACCACCACCACAGAGATAAGCCGTCCCCCATCTCCCCCGCGCCCAGGGCTGAGGGCCACAGGAGGAACTGCGTGCCGGTCATCCGGCGGGCGTTCGCCGGCACCACGCCGGCAGGGGGCCAGTGGGGGACCGCCGGGGCCAGTGAGCACAGCGGCAGCGACACAGACACGGACAGTGGTTACGGAGGCGAGCTGGCGTCGGCCACCGCGGCCAATCAGCATGCCCCGCTGCACAGCAACCACGCCCACCACTACTATGGCAGCGAGCCGACGAAGAGGAGAAGCTCCTCCCACTTCAAGCAGGACGGGGGGAAGCGTCCCCGTCGGGCCGACGAGACAACGTCGTCCGAGGAGGACGAGTCGCAGTCCGGCGGCGAGTCGTCTTCGTCGTCGTCGTCGTCTCTCCAGACACGCCCCTACATGGGCTTTGTGTCTTCTGGCCGCCCCCCCGCACCACCCCTGTGCGCCGTGCCCTTCTACCTTCTCCCCCCCCAGGCCGCCGCCTACCTGCCCATGCTGGAGAAGGAGGCCGCCTGGTACCAGCCCCCGAGAGGGGGGGTACCCACCGCCGTGCTCTACCCCGCCATGGGAGGGGGGCGCCAGTGCCACTCCCCTCCCCCCATAATCGACCTGGAGTCCAAAGACTGAGAGGGGTTTGGGAAAAAAGAAAAGAAGAACTGTGGCGTTGACGTCCAATGAGCTGTTCGTGGTCTGTTCCCACACGGTGAGAGAGAGAGAGAGAGAGAGAGAGAGAGAGAGAGAGAGAGAGAGAGAGAGAGAGAGAGAGAGAGGTGGACCCCGCCCCCTCCCCCCTCCCGTGTCCTCGGCCCAGGGTCAGAGGTCAAACAGGAAGACCGAAAGGACAGGTTGCTGCGGCGTCCAATAAAACTCTACCTACGAGAGGGCGGCAGCCAATCACACTCTACCTACGAGAGGAGGGCATCCAATCACACACTAACTACGAGAGGAGGGCATCCAATCACACTCTACCTACGAGTGGAGGGTGTCCAATCACACTCTACCTACGAGTGAAGGCCAGGGTTTAACTCTGTTCCCTTTCGTTCAGACTGAATGTTTTGGACTTTAGACAGAACACCACCACGCTATTTCACCTCAGGCACACGCAAGCACGCACACACACACGGTTGAATGTAAAGATGAAAACCTGTTCCGATGCTGCTGCTGATGAATCCGATACGCCGACGACGCTCACGTCTCGGTCGTAGCTGTTTGCCACAGAGATATGTTGTATTTGTTAGCGGTTAGCGGTTGATCTTCGACCCAGAGTGTTGCGCGCTTTGATGTTTTTTAAGGCCACTGTTACCTCGAGCCCGACTGACATGTTGACCGTTACGAGACTTGTTTTTTTTTTTACTCATTCGCCGCCAACACCACCATCTGGAGGCTGAATTGTGTACTCCAGGACCGCCATCGTTTACTTCAATGTTAACTGACTTTTTTTTTAAAGGTGTTTCTCTCGGAAAAACCGCTATATGTCACGCAAATGTTATTTAATTCACCCAAAACATACATTTTGTAACCGGTGATAATATATCATTTATAGAACTGATCCACAAATCAAGTTTGTTTTGATCCAAAACGCAGCCTGGAAGAAGAATCCCGAGATATTAGGATTCTAAATCCTATCTCGGAGACAAGGGCATTTGGACCAGAAGGTGTCAAAAGACGATCTCGGCGGGAATGAGTTGTTTAACGACATTAGTATCGCGTAAAGTATATATTAAAAAAAATTAATAACAGTATAATTTCCTCGTCCACTTCTAAACCACGTTCCACCACGCTTTCTTGGTGTTATGCCATGATACTGAACAGCCATCTACTGTAGATTTCCCAACATGTCTAGGCTTTGGCTCAAGTGGTTAGAAACTTTAATGAATTGTTAAATGAAATAGATTTTGATATTTTTTGCACTTTTTTATTATTGCTTTTTTCACTCACCAAAATGTGTGCTATGGCATCGGACCCACAAAAATCGTGCCATCATCGCTCGGGCTCACCCGCTTTTTATCACACTATCAGAGCTGGTTAATTTGGACATCACGTCTGCTATATGATTACAGTGATTACATTTCAAGGACCACCATAACTCTGAGAGTGTAGGTTACTAAATGTGTACACTCCCAGAGTTACAGACCTGTGAGGGTCTATTTGGTTTTGGTTTCATTTGTACACTCAGAGTTACACGCTCGCATCACTGGCAGTGTGGATCAGGTGTCAGAGAGAGAGAGAGAGAGAGAGAGAGAGTTCTGCTGGACAGTGGTGGAAAAAGTACACAATTGTTTTACTTAAGTAAAAAAAGTATCAATACTGCAATGTAGAACTATACTCCATTACAAGTAAAAGTCTTGAATTCAAAATCTATTTGAATTCAAAGTATCCGTATCAACATGTACGTAAAGCACAAACGTAGAAAGTAATCCATTGTGCAGAATGTCTCATTTCAAGTTTTCAAATGTATACAAATTATTTTGAAAATAGGAGATCTACAAGCTCACAATGCGTCACATTGCGAATAAATGTAGTGGAGTAAAAGTACAATATTTGTTTTCTGAGATGTAGTGGAGTAGAAGTAAAAATACTGAATACTCAAGTAAAAATACCTCAAAATTGTACTTAAGCACAGTACTTAAGTAAATGTACTTAGTTACTTTCCACCACTGCTGTTGGACAATGCTTTGTTGAAGCTGTCTGTACATACTTATACAGTGAATACTGTACATAATTATTAATTATACACTAATTGCTGTACATAATTATACAGTAAATTACTGTAGCACTGTGCTGGGCCTGGTCTACATACATATTCAACAATTGTATTTTGTTTAATGCTCAAAACGTCAAACCTGGTGTTTGTTCATGCTGTTGCCTTTTTTTCTCATGAAACGCTGATAAGAAGAAAAAGAAAACTATTTTTGGTATGAAATACTGGAGTCGCAAAGGAGGAGGAGAGATAGAGAAAGTGAATGTAAACATTTTACAAGAAGATTAGTTTTCTAAATAAAGAACGAGGTACTTGAGATTTCTATATTTTAGGAACCTGCGAGAAAGACGTTTGATGTAAATGTTTTCTGTCAATAAATGTTGATACACATTATGTAAGCATATTAAAAAGCTTTTTTTCCTGTGGAAATCTGGATTGTTCAACTCCTACTTTATTCATCTGTGTGTGTGTGTGTGTGTGTGTGTGTGTGTGTGTGTGTGTGTGTGTGTGTGTGTGTGTGTGTGTGTGTGTGTGTGTGTGTGTGACTTATGTTTTTTACAGTTCCACATTTTATTTAACCCTGGATGATTTTCACCCGGACAATTATATATTTCACACATAATAAGGCATAATGTTGCTGATGTCTGAGGTGGATGAGTCTGTCAGTAGACTCAGTACCTTCATGATGCTAAGTGACATCATAGAAGGTATAGGTTTGTTTCCCTGCCCACATCCCTGTTTTTTTCTACAGGCAGGTGTTCCATAACCTGACGCTGCCAGATGGGGGCGGTATTGGGTAACCATGTTCCCAAACACAGCACTCATCTGGGATCTCTCAGGGAGTTGAGCTGACACAAATCCGTTCCGTACCGAACCAATCAGCGTGAGCTAAGGGCGGGATATGTGCGAAACAAAGCTATGTACAAATGTACAAAGCTACACAGCTGTACACAGCTGAAAATGACATGCTTGTGCATTAGGGCTGCTGGGGTTGTGCAATAACAAGAAGTCATGTGTTTTTGTTTTATCTTGTACAGTATGTTTTGTGATATGATGCACTGATTGGTTGGCACTTTTAATTTCGTTGTACACGTTGCAATGACAAATAAAGATCTATCTATCTATCTATCTAAACCAGATGTGAAGCTATATAGACACGTCAATATGATTAGTTGTGTTTGCACGCCCACACGGTGATAGACAGACGGTCCCATCCAATCATCTACCAAGTATCTTGAAAAAAAGGAACAGCCCCGTCATCGAATTTGCTTCCGCGATCCCAGATCCCAATAAGCTGTGAAAGAAATGTGTGTAGCAAGCTTCTTGGATCTGGCAGCGTCAGGTTAGGTGTTCCAGGGAATTTCACCCGTGTTTAGTGATAGAGTGAGAGATAAATCCCATAACACCACAATGATTTTTTTCCCTACTGGACCATTCTCACATGTGCCAGGGATGGGTGTTTTTTTTTTTTTAAGAACAATCATGATGAAATAAGAGTACCTCAAGTATCCATGAATTGCTGTGCTTCAATATCTTTTCATGAGAAGTATTTTTCTTTTTGTGGTGCAACCACTTCTACAATCAAGAATGTCCATATGTTATCATGTCAAGAGTAGGAGTGGGGTGCGCATGTGTGAAATTGGAAAGAGAGAAGTATGTGACATGGCTGCCACCTGCTGGACGCAAATCCAACTACTGACTGTCTAGGTTCATTGATATCTATATTAAAGCTAATCTGACGAGCAGAGAGAGAGAGAGAGAGAGAGAGAGGAGGGGGGGGAGAGGGGAGTTGCACCACTTGGTTCACACAGGTGTGATTTTTTTAGTTTACATTGGGTGAAAAAAGTCTATTAGGGAACCAGCAACATTTCGGCCTATACGGCCTTCATCAGGCTATCATTTACATACAGATAGCCTGATGAAGGCTGTATAGGACAAACATTGCTCGTTCCCTAATAAACTTGTTTCACTGCATTTGAAGACATTGTGCGGGAATCCCTTCTTTTTAAGTACGTTTGTCCTTCTCCTACACCCCTGTCCCTTGTAGGTGTGCAAAAAAAAAACCTTGCTTTTTATAGTTTACATTGGGTAGAATATACCGTGTATGGTGATGGTGATGTGATGGTGACAAAAATGTTTAGTGTTCTAGACTAGAGCAGGGGTCTGCAACCTTTTTCACATGAAGTGCCAGTGTTTTCATTTTTGTGATAGTCAGTGTGCGCCATAAATATAATTATGACACCACATCCAAATTAAATATTCCCAACTGATTTTGATTGTCCATAGCATATCACTTAACAACCTTATAAATATTTTCTTTCACATCAGGATGTAATGATCACTAAACTCAAGCACCTGTTTCCCAGAATTCCTCCCCAGCTATGTTCAGGATGTAATTTGAAGATAACTGTCTTCTCTGTCTCACACTTATGCCCCAGTGTGCCAGTGATCACCCTCCCCTGTGCCAATGTTGGCCCCCGTGCCTAAGGTTGCTACCCCTGTTCTATAAGTATTCGGGCCGACATCATACTTACTGTAAATAATTTGTATATACAATCGATGCTTTAAGTATGATTTCAGCCCTAATAATTCATTTTTCATGGTTTTCGATGATTAAAAAAAAGGTGAAAATTATGAAAGACGACATACTATAGGGATAGGCTACTATGTTTTCCATGGTTTTTAATGATTAAAAAAAGATGAAAATCATACAGTATTACGTTTTTTCATGGTTTTTGTTGATAAAATGTGTGAAATTCATGAAAGACGACATACTAAAATATGTATTTTTCGTTTTTAATGTAAAGTCATGATGAAAGATTAACGAGTAGGCTACCTCAAGTATCCATGTAAAAAGAAGTGCTTTAAGCTAAATGTATGCTTTGCTGCCACCTTGTGGTGACAACGGGAGGCCACAATGCTATGGTGTCCAGTCACACATTCAAGTATATTAACTATATAAATCCTAGTATAGGCTACCACCGTTTCTAATGACCATAACACTTTTGATTATGTGGATGTTTTTTTTAAACAGCAAAACAATATGTATATTAAATACAGTCTAAAATATGATTAATTCAAATATGCCTGGAAAGAAAGAAAGACTGACTGACTGACTGACTGACTGACTTGGATTAACTCATCCAGGATTTAGGCCAAAACCAGGCTTTTTCAATCGGTCTTTACAGCCTGGTTTATTCCGTTCCACTAAAGCCAAGCGAGGCTCAGAATTGGCGGATTTGGCGAGCCGGAATCAGCAAGACTGGCTGAATAGACAGCCTGGCTTTTTGTCTCTAGACCCATTCTGTGGAATCCAGATTTACTGATCCTTCTTCTTCATGGGGTATTATGGCAGTTTGCATCCTTAATAGTTGCATTACTGCCCCCTTCTGTATATCTCAGTATCTTTACTAATCTATTCAAGACTTACTGATACAAGGACTTAAGCTTCTAAAATAAATACTGCTCATACTCACAATAGTGGATAGACTGAATGATTAACTACCCCAAAAATATAGTTTACATTTAACTTAAAACAGAATTCTTAATATTGTAAGCATAATGATATTGTCGCATTGTGATGTTTGGCCATAACTCCCTCCTCTGAGGGAGCTACCTTTGGGGAAGGGGGTTGTTGTCCAGACAGGGGCCAGGGACTGGTGAACTGTGGGTCATGGGTTCAATAGTGGGTGTAACGTTATATAAACTCACAAGCTGTCATGATGTTATGCAGCCTATATATTTTGGTTATTTGATTTTATATAGTGCTTAAATTAGTCCTTTAATGCAGACCGATACAAATAAGGCAACATAAACCCATAATAATTGAATAAGTCTGGAAACATCATTGGTTTGTGATCAGTTTGACTGCTTAATGAACAGTAAAGACATCAGGATTAGGTTAAACCTGGCTGTTAGCCTGGTCCGGAGCAGGCTAAATCCAAAGCATTAGTTTCCATGGTAACTAATGTAGCATCACTTTCATGAAACCAAATCAAGCCTCAACATATCCAGGTTAACTGGTTAAATTAATCTGGTTAAGATTAATCAGCTTTCATGAAACCGGTTAATCGCTGATCCAGGATATATTAAACCAGGATATGTGTTAAATCCCGGTTTAATCTCTAATCCAAGTTTCGTGAAACAGGCCCCTGCTCTCAAAGCACTTCAGGTCTGGAGGGGGCTATATGGATATGCTATTGAGATGCAATTCAGTCAGACCATTGACTCATTGAGATTAAAGTGATTTACATATCTGTGTGTATGGGACAGGACAGTAGCCTATAATGTGTGAAATGATGATGCCTCAATTGCAATTGCTTCGTCTATAGTTTTACTTTTGAGATGTAAGTGAGTCACTAACTACTAGAAGTTAAAATGATATGGTTTGTGATGAATATGCAATAAAGGCCTACACGTCACTAACTTAGTACTAGAAGTTAAAATGATATGGTTTGTGATCAATATGCAATAAAGACCTACATGATTGAGAGTGAGAAACTTGTCCTTGTTCATCATGTTCTTCTCCATGAACAATCACTACAGTAGAATATTTTATTGAATCTCCACCACTTTACACCTACGCAGGGTATCTGCACATTTCTACATTTAAGACCTTTTTAATATGAAATGGTCAAACATTGTACATGAAAATGGCAGATCTACAAGCTCAGAACTGAACCCTTACCCGATGCAAACAATTTCACTACTTTGAACTAACACCATAATAATTATGCTCTTGCAAGACCGATGTTCAATAAGTCAAATATGTTATGATAAACTATGACCTACTGTTTATACCTGCATTCTTAAATCTGTTCAAGTCTATTCCTACTGTAACTGTACAACAACTATAGAATGTAGTGTTTTCTTGCATTCTGTGGTTTGGTTTATGGGTGAGCTTGATGAGGGGAATATTGTGATTGTGAATGGAAGGAAAACATACAAAGCCAAATCCAACAAAGGCACAGTGAGCTTTAAACCTACAGCCATGGTGGCAATATGTTTAGCTTGAAAAATGTGATCTATTATTATGCATATTCTGTTGTGAGTTACATTTGGATTACATTTAAAACCATATTCATGTCCTTGTATGGGGCTTCCTCACGTTCCACTTGCTATTCAAGCAGAACCATTCAGATAGATGTGACAATCAAGTACACATAGAAACTTGATTTCTCCAAATGAAGCTGTTAAATTGTGTTTAGTTGTTATTGTTCATAACAGCATCTTCATTTATCTTGCTGTTACATGGTATTTTATTGCCTTCTAAATGGTATTTCATGTGATTGACTGGAATTACCACACAGTACAATTTTTTTTATAACAAACAAACAAAAGAAAAACTGAAAACACCTCTGACTTTTGTTTGCCTTTATTTGTGACTGCACAACCATTATTTATGCTAAGTTTACTTGCAAATAATCAACACATTGATCAAAAAAATAAATCATCATGCAACACTTTTATGTAGATGTGCTGATATGTATCGGCCTCTATTTAATCAGATTGATGTTCAGTGCTTGATGTAGTAAAACTATTTCCACATCGACCACAAGGGAGTAGTTTAAATCCGGTTGTGTACAACCTTGTGAAAGTCTACATCCTTTGAGCATCTGAAAGCTTTTCTACTCACATATAGGGTTTCTCTCTGGTGTGAATTTTCTGGTGCGTTTTAAGGTTGGACATTTGAGAGAAGTGTTGTCCACACTGATCACATCCATAGGGTTTCTCTCCAGTGTGCATTCTCTTGTGGATTTTAAGGCTGGATAATTGAGAGAAGTGTTGTCCACAATGATCACATCCATAGGGTTTCTCTCCAGTGTGAATGCGCTGGTGTGTTTTAAGGTCGGACATTCTAGAGAAGCATTGTCCACACTGATCACATCCATAGGGTTTCTCTGCAGTGTGAATTCTCTGGTGGCTTTTAAGGTGTTGTATTTGAGAGAAGTGTTGTCCACACTGATCACATCCATAGGGTTTCTCTCCAGTGTGAATTCTCTGGTGTCTTTTAAGGTTGGACATTTGAGAGAACCGTTGTCCACACTGGGCACATCCATAGGGTTTCTCTCCAGTGTGAATTCTCTGGTGCTTTTTAAGGCTGGACATTTCAGAAAAGTGTTGTCCACACTGATCACATCCATAGGGTTTCTCTCCAGTGTGAATTATCTGGTGTGTTTTAAGGCTGGACATTATAGAGAAGTGATGTCCACACTGATCACATCCATAGGGTTTCTCTCCAGTGTGAATTCTCTGGTGTGTTTTAAGGTGAGATTTGCAATGGAAGCGTTGTCCACACTGGTCACAGCTGTGCTGTTTTGGTTTAGCCAAGCTTCTTAGTTCATTTACTGTTGGTAAGACAGGGAGGCCAGACTGATGATGCAACACTGGATTGGAAACAAAGATAAAGGAAAAACACATTGAGAGTTTGAACGACAGACTTTTATGGGCTGAAATGTACATTTAGTTCCCCACTTAATACCAGCAAAGGAATTCCAAATGTGTTTTTTTGTGCATTTTAAGAAAGAATCAAATTAACTGTGCAATAATTTACAGCTAGCTATTACACAATAATAAAAATGACATGATTATATAATGATTCAGTGGTAAGTAATAGGCCCACTACACGCACTTTTAGAATGAATGAACCTGTGAGACAATATAAAGGCAAAAACACAATCTGGATCAAATTACAATAAAACAAAGCGGAAGATTGAGAATACAATGTTCAATTATCCAAATATGACAGGTGAAAGGGGAAAGTAACATACCATGGTTTTTGGGTTCCTCCTGTTCAGCAGAGTTGAGGTTGACCGAGTTCATCTTCTCCTGAAGTCTGGAGTCCACAGTCAGATCTGATCAGAAATGATTGATATCCTGGAGCAGTTGTGGAGAACTGACGACACAGAGCGTGTGGTTACGTGGTAACCTATGTTCTCTGAGTGAAGAGACTATCTCTCCACCCAACATATTTCATATGTATGGGGAATGTCCCCACCTCACTTGTGACGTGGATACCTCTTTAAGACACACCAGTGCACTGGCACGCACGGGTATATAAGGCCCAGGTGGTGCGTGATTACACTGGTTTACTTGATCGACACCGCTTCTGAGCGACATCGAGGTGGAGAGATAGTCTCTTCACTCAGAGAACATAGGTTACCACGTAACCACACGTTCTCTATCGTATCAGAGACTATCTCTCCACCCAACATATTTCATATGTATGGGGAACTCTGTAAGACACCTCGTGAGGAAGCGAAGCAGTCCCAGAACCCCAAAGACAACACCAGTGGGCTTCGACCCAGCACATACTGAATTTGGAATGATTCATCATGTATGTTCAATGTAATGTATTTACAACCCCTGGAACGGCCGGACAGCCAGACGCCATCCGCCGCCAAATGCTCAGGCGCTAGGCGCCACCCAGAGCCCGGCCCTGCAAGACGCTAAGGCCAGAGACCACAGGGGTGAAGGGCCGCCCAAGCCAGCCCACTAGACGCAAGGCTGGCTTGACTGGTGAAGGTGACAATGACACCCACCGCTGAGTAGCATGCGAGACCAACTCCCCGAAGGGAGCGAATGCTGCATGTTCAGCCGGTATAACCGGGTGAATGTACATTAGACGGAGTAGACTATGTCGCCGCTGTGCAGGTCTGTCAGAGACGCACCTTTCCACAGCGTCCCCAGGTGGAGTGTGCCTGCCCTCCAGGCGGCACTGGTACTCCTACCTGCTTGTGTGCTGGATAACCTCTGTGATCCATGCACTCTCACTTGAAGCACTCAAAGAGCTGGTTCGTTACTCTGTGGGCCTTGTGTGGCCCTGGCATACGAATCTAATGCTCCAATAGGGCAGAGTGAGGACCGACTCCGTCTCTGTATGTCTACTGTCTGTATGACGATGGTAGGACAGAGCTCAATCACCTGATTGAGACGTGCCCTTTTGAAAACATTGGGGAGAAAGGCCGGTTTGGGGCAAGACTATACCATCATCCGGCATAGGCCTGCAGAGCTCATTATGGATTGACAGAGCTCGCAACTCCCCCATTTCTCCTTGCAGATGTGACACCGACAAGACTGCTGTCTTGAGCATGTCACGCTCACTGACTAAAGGTCGTAGAGCCTCCGGAGCTAACCCCAGATGGGCCTGATTGGGTCCCTAACCTGAGCTCCTCTGGGCCTCAGGGCACCCTTCAGGAAATGCTCTTCCTTTCTTTGTAACGAGGTTACTGCAGTCTGCAGGGCCTGCGCTCCCGCTCAAGTCAGCCTGCCGAACACTCGGTCAGCTGACTGTTGAAGCCCTGTTCTCTGAACCGGAATGATCCTTATGTCACATCACGGTTTTACAAGTAAAAAGTGGATGGCCTTCGTTTTTGTGCATAGTTCCCATCGCGTTTATGCTGCGGAGCTAAGCACACACCCAGTGAGAAGGGTGCTGGATGCCACACTGATACCACATAATGGTAGAACCTGATAAATGCTGACAGCATCGATCAAGAGGCTGTCCCACAAAACTCAGATTGGAGGGCATCTCGCCGTAAACCCATGCGGCAGCGAGGCCTTGTGTGGAATGTGCACATGTTCCCGTTGGGGCTGGCCTGCCTGCCCACCTATATGCCTGCTGGATTGTTTCACAAGCCAATGAGTGAAGTCCAGTCTTGGAGACTATCTGCCTAAGACAGTTAGGCCCATTTACCCTGCTCCACCACCCTGCTTATAGGAGGGTGGGAAGGGTGAAAATCAATAGACTGACTGGCTCACACTCTGATCAGGCCGTAGGCAAAATGCAGGGATTGATGGCGACAACACCTAAGCATTGCCATGTAGGAAGCGGCAGCACCCCTCACTGACAGAGACATTCTTGTGGCTGACACTGCAGTGCTAACAGCAAGAATGCTGTCCTGTGAGAAGCCATTGCAGCCCAAGTCTCCACGGGCTTAATTGGCTCATGCCGTAAGGCAGACAATACCACTCCCCGAGGAGGGACTGCTGGCCTATTGTGTGAGGGATGAACGGTATGAGGACCAACTGGGTGACTATTGTGTCGCCCTTGTGTGGGACAGCGGCCCGCCATGTTGCCAGATCCCTGGCCTAGCCACACGATTACCTCTGGATGAGGAGGGAGCTCAACCGGTCTCCAACACACAGAATTACACCCAGGTGTTTAAACGGCCATGCCGTAATACAACCTTATGGTGGTTCTGCTCACCCCTGACAGTCTCGTCACATTCTGCTGTGTGAACAGCAGTGTGAATTCGCTGGAACAACGTGGAACGTGTAAACTGACGCTGTCAACGATACGCCCACGTAGTGCATGACTGTGAATGACAGATAATGCACTGGCTGCATGTTCAGAAGAGCCGGAGGCACAAAGTGCACCATGATTGCCCTCAGCCCTAAGGGGCGGAGGCACAACCTGAGGGTGGCCCGACTCACTAGAGCAAGGGACAGAGTCCCTGCTTTGCCCTCTAACACATGCCGAGGAGCGCTGCGGACTGTGAGAGTTGACGCCTGCAAGGCCTCTTGTTGAGGTGCCGGCCTAGGTGCCCAAAGTGCTGCAGGTGCCTGGCCACGTTGTTGTGGCACTGCACCTCTGAGCGAGCACACACCATTCAGTTATCCAATTTAGGATGCAAAGGCCCTCCCGCCAAGGACTATGTCCAATCGGGGGGCTAGACATATGCCGAATGGGAGGACACGGGACTCGAAGGTTCTGTCATCTAAGACAAGCCGGTCAGTGCGTCAGACCCGGGATCTGAGAATAAGCATCCCCGGTCGAGCATGGCAAGCCAGTCGCCTTGGAGGATGGCCTGTAAGACCCTCAGCCCTTCCTTGCCGGGAGTGCTGTAAGCAGCACCCCACCCTCCCGAAGACATAGTGGAACCCACCCAGGGGTCCACCTGAATTGTCTTCCAGGACAACCGCTGTCCCGAGAGACAGCGGGTGGGGTCTGGGGCCTTAACTGTCAGGACTGAGGTATGGGCTTAGCCCGCCGAGCACATTTTAGCCATACCCTGCCGGTTGGCCTGTAACCGGACCCGTAGGTCCCTGGAACTGCCAAACCTGACTGGGGTTGCACAGCCTGAGGGGTGACCGAGGCAGGCTACTCATGGCCTTGCCGGAGCATTCCTGCACCTCCTGTGCACCTCCACAGCCTCCTTAGGATGCTGTAGCAAAGCACTGGCCTTTTGGCCAAACATGGCCGGTGGCTCAATAGGCAGCGTGGGGGAGCTTGTCCTCCTATCGCAGCTTGGCCTGGGGCTGCCACAGACGGCACCTCACCAAAGGGCATCAATAGCATGCCTGCTGCCACTGCCTGGGGAGCCTGAAAGCCAGTCGCTGCAGCTCCTCAATAAGGTCCGGGCCCTAATGGTCACATAAGTGCCACATATAAGCCGGTGCTGAAGCAGTGACAGAATAACCCTGTGTTGACTAGCTGTGCCTAGATAGCCATAGTGCATTCTCGGGATGAGAAGGAGCTTACTTTGTGGTTTCGAACCGGTAACCGGATTATACCATGCAAGTTTACACCTATAGGTGCGTGAACGGCCTTGCCGTGATACACCGTACAGAGTATTCCGCCCGACAGCCGCGGCACACTCGAGTTGCCAACATTGGCGAAACTACATCACGGACGCGTGAGCTGACACGGTCAGCAATACGCCGTATATACAGTAGTGTGCAAATGGCTGTGATTTCAGGGCTTGCTCCTGGCAGACTCAGCACGTCCTATACACTGTATAGTGCGCTACTACACCTGAACGCGGAAAGCTGACTGCCACGGCAGCCATACGCTCATCCTGTCTATGACAGAACCCACGGTTCGGAGGATGAGCTTGCTCCGTGGCGTCCCCCGTCGCACGGGTTCTACCACGCAGTCTACACCGGAGTGCGTGAACGGCTTTAGCCGCAATACACTCAAGTGAGCTCTCTCTCACGAGGCGAGGCAAAAACACGGCACTACAGATGCGGAAGTCGCCCCAGCGACAATACGCCTGTATAGTGCGTTTTAATGCTATAGCCTGGCCGGGCTGTTGTTTTGATTGATTGATTTACTGATTTACTAACAGCTTGCAGAATTACAGTACATTTCGAGTACAACTCAATACAAATACTGTTAACAGAGAGTGGGCGATACCATAAAGCATTACACTTGTTTACAATAGGGCCCACCATCTTCAATTCATCAAAACATTTAGAGACGTACGAATATACACAACTATATTCACTGCGCACTCGCAGGTCCCCTCCAGCCCACAGAATATGCAGCATGGATGCGTGAATTGACGCCATGCCAATAATACACCCATATAGTGCGTTGTATTCCACTGCCTTTAAGGATTACCGGGCCACTGGTCCTGTCTGTGTCACTGCACTCAGATCGACAGACAGGCTACACCACAGGAGCGTAAACTGGCGCCCCGCCAGCAATACCCCTGTATAGTGTGTTATATGGCCGTCGGATTCCTTCATTCCTCCTAGCCTCAACTGGCAAGAGGAAGAAAAACATACAGGAGTCAGGATCTTCATGAGCTGCTATCAGCATGACCAGGGAACCCACAGGTCACCCACTGGTCATGGCCATCCTCTGTGGGCATATGTGCCCCACGCAGCCCCAGAGAAACCCCTGCTGTTTCCATTTAATTCAATACCTATATACACTATTATTTTAATATGTTATATTAAATATATACAAATTTAATTGCTTAAACATGCTCAAAAAACGGGGAGTATAGTAATGTGCTTGAGAAGTGAGGGCACAATTTACCCTATGTGCAATTTACACTGCTGTCTCTCAGTCACATATTGATATTCATGTGTTGTTTTTTTTTCTTTTCTCGGTAACATGTTTCATGTGGACCCCAAAGACTAGCTGACTGCCATGGCATCAGCTAATGGGGATCTTTCCAAATAGAAAAATAACTAAACAACAGCCAGCTGAGTTCTATAGTCTCTCTCTCTCTCTCTCTGGAGGAGGTTGCACCTGAATTTCCTAGCTGCACTGAGACACAGAGTGTTTGAGTTGGAGACAAACACTCTGCTCCAAACGTTTTGCATTATATAGTGTATATACGTATACCAATTTCCACTGTTTGGTCCACTAGAACAGGGATTTATGAGAGTCTCCCTCGACTTTCCAGGCAACAATTTACCCTACGATATATCACCGTGCACTGGAGACCAAACTTTGTTTGTTGTGGAATTAGCTCGTCCTGTCTATGACTGACAGGACCCACGGTTCGGAGGATAAGCTTGCTCCGTGGCTTCCCCCGTCCGTACGGGTTCTACCACGCAGTCTACACCAGGGTGTGTGAACGGCTTTAGCCGCAATACACCCCAGGGAGCTCTGTCTCTCACGAGGCGAAGCAAAAGAACACAGCACCAAAGACGCGGAAGCCGCCCCAGCGACAATACGCCTGTATACTATACACTAGTGTATAGTGTGCTGTGTTAAATGATAAGCCTATAGCGGGGCTGATGTTTCGCTGCGCCAAACGCAGGTCCACTCCAGCCCACGGAATATGCATCACGGATGCGTTAACTGACACCAAGCCAGTGATACAAACGTATAGTGCGATTATTCCACTGCTTTACAGGATTACAGAGCCAATGATCCTATAGCGGGGCTGATGTTTCGCTGCGCCAACCGCAGGTCCACTCCAGCCCACGGAATATGCATCACGGATGCGTTAACTGACACCAAGCCAGTGATACAAACGTATAGTGCGATTATTCCGCTGCTTTACAGGATTACAGAGCCAATGGTCCTGTCTGTGTCCCTGCCCACAGGTCGACAGACAGGCTACACCACAGGACGCGTAAACTAACACTATGTCAGCAATACGCCTGTAACGGTGTTTTGGCTGGTGTTACCCTGTTTTTGTTTGCTATACCTACAAACGAGCTGTGTGACAGCAATCCAGAGAGGAGCGATCCACGCCAGCTCTCTAACCTGCCTCCAGCAGTGGATTAATCCGGCTGCCAGAACTCGTGAGTAGTTGCTTTTCAAAAAGTCTAAAAAATGCAGTTATTGTTGATAACTTGCTCTGCACTTCCGTTGAGGAGACCACGTCTTGGACTGCTCGGTGGAGATCAAAAAAGCAGTGTAATCACGCACCACCTGGGCCTTATATACCCGTGCGTGCCAGTGCACTGGTGTGTCTTAAAGAGGTATCCACGTCACAAGTGAGGTGGGGACATTCCCCATACATATGAAATATGTTGGGTGGAGAGATAGTCTCTGATACGATAGAGAACAACTCTTCTTATACTAGAGAGCCTGAGGTGGAGCCACTAACTGCTTGGATTGATAGGCTGAAGAGGAGAACAATAGAACCATCTCTCAGCCAATCACAACCTAACAAACTGCTGCATGCTCCACACCCCCCTCCTCCCCTGGGCATGCTCTATCTATATCCAATAAATGTATGGACATTTTAAAAGCATAAATGTATGTACTGCTCCTTATACTGTGATCTTCATTCATCTAATAAAATGTTATATGCCTATGCTTTAAAATGACAAAGTTTACTATTGACTCTCTATTTTATATTACTTTCTAAATGTGTGAACACACATGAATGCACAGCACTCCTACAAACCACAGATTAACAACAACTCTTGACTCTGAACATTTAACCAAGATAAATAAATCACAAGTAAAAACAATGAGTATACCAAGACACAGACTGCCACCCACCCCTGCACTAAATAGTAGGAAGTCATCACACATTGACACATTCTAGATTATTATAATTAAGTTGCTTCATTATCTAGAAGACAGTTTTCTGGTTTCACAGGACTGGTGTTGTTTTGTACAGAATATCATAAAATGACCGATTAGCCCACATACAAGACAGTGAAGACTTGTAGGCCTACACCATGTATCAGAAAATAAAAGCTACAATTAAATTAGTAATCATGTTTCTCAAATCAGCAAGGAATGCACAAGTCCAATACTTTACAGCAGAGGAAACAAGAAATTAGATTGAAAATCACATTCATAGCAAGTGGAAATATTTCAAACATGAATTTGTTTGCCTGCTATTTCATTATTAAGTGGACAAACCCAGATAAATGACAAATACCGAGAAGTATACTTCACAAAAGCAAAATAAATATAAAAAAGAATAGAATGAAGGGTCAACATGCAGTTCAGTTCACACAGGGGGATCTGATTACTAAATCCTTGCTCAATTTAGTCCATGGGGTTGTAGTGTGCGGAGGGTGTAGGTCCAATATGTCTCCCTTCTTAGGAGGAGGTTATGGATATCTCCACCTCTCCGGGGTAGCTGCACCCTCTCTATGCCCACATATCGGAGCGATGCCACAGCATGACCCATTTTATTAAAGTGTTGGTCTACTGGGCTTTTGGGATTGATGTTTCTGATGTTGGATCTATGTTCACTAATACGTGTTTTTAGGGCTCTACTGGTTTGTCCCACATATGAGAGGCCACACAAGCACGTCAACATGTATATAACGTTTGTAGTTGAGCACGTGATTGTTCCTCTGATATTGATGGCCTTGCCTGTGTGTGGATGGTTAAACGTGTCACATCTGGTGGTGAAGTTACACTGTGCACAAGATCCACATTTGAAATTGCCTGTAAGGACATTTTTGTCCAGGAAGGTACGAGGTGTTTGGGGGTTATGATCAGATCTCACCAGCATCAATCTGATGTTTGGTGCCCTTTTGTATACTATCTGTGGTGGTCCTTCGTACGCTGATTTAAAGGCGTTGTCAGATTAATAATAATAATAATAATAATAAAACTTTATTTGTATAGCACCTTTCATGACATGAAATGCAGCTCAAAGTGCTTTACAGAACAATGGAGAATAAAATAAAAGCAAGGCAACGACAGTAATGCAATACAGTGAGGACATGAATAACAAAAACTAAAATAAAAACTAAAAGATCAATTAAAAGCAATGTTGTAGAAGTGGGTCTTGAGCTGAGCTTTAAAAATGTCTACAGAGGCTGCCTGACGAAGGTACAGAGGGAGCTTGTTCCATGCCGACGGCCCGTAGAAGCAAAAAGCTGCTTCCCCATATTTTTGGGTTGACATTTCTTTAGGCAAAGCGAGCAGGCCAGCAGTGGAAGACCTTAGCGGGCGGTTTGGGACATATTTAGGCAGGCAGTCATGTAGGTAGGAAGGTGCGAGACCATTGAGAGCTTTATAGACAAGTAAAATAATTTTAAAATCAATCCTAAAAACAACCGGAAGCCAGTGCAGTGATGCCAAAACTGGAGTAATATGTTCTCTCATCTTAAAGTAACTTCTGTTTGATAGGTAGGAGGAAAACCAGGACAGGGCCGTACCAGACAGGCCTATCCAGTGCTACAGCAGTCTTCAGTGAGTCTGGGAAGACGCCTGATTGTAGAGAGCTGTTTACAATTTTTAGGATATCTCCAATCACACTGTCTAAGACCTCTTTGAGAAAGGTGGTGGGAATTGTACCAATGAACAGGAGGATGATGTCATCTGGGATATAGTTTTGCGGAGTTCGTCTTCCTCAATTGCGCAGAACGATAATAGGCTCCCCGCCTCCCCCTGGAGAGATCTACCCTGGGACCAT
This sequence comes from Protomyctophum parallelum, assembly GCF_964188405.1. Taxonomy (NCBI): domain Eukaryota; kingdom Metazoa; phylum Chordata; class Actinopteri; order Myctophiformes; family Myctophidae; genus Protomyctophum; species Protomyctophum parallelum. Next base: position 24,506,726 of record NC_139703.1, on the reverse strand, counting down.
TAGCTGCTGTTTGAAGGTTTGCGCTAACAGCAGCACCATTCATAATATCAGCTCTAATGTTAAAAATGTTGTTGTCAAAAAAGCATGCAAACTCATTACACTTAGCTTTAGAGGCCGGGAATGACTGCTTGTAGGACTGGGGGGGGTTTAAAAGTCGATCAATGGTAGAGAATAGGACTCTGGCATTTTTCTTGTTCTCATTAATAATGCCAGAGAAATATGCCTGCCTTGCTAGACGCAAGGCTTTGTTATAGGCGACTGTTGACTTTTTAAGAATCTCTAGGTGGATGGTGAGTTTGTTTTTTCTCCAAGCTCGCTCAGCTCTACGACATTCTTGCTTCAGTGAGCGTGAATGCTCATTTATCCAGGGTGTTACTCTGGTGTTATGTTTCTTTTTTGTTTTCAAAGGAGCCACCATATAAAGAGCTGACTCTAGTTTAAGATTAAAAATTTGAACCATATCATTCACTGGGGGAGTATCGGGCAGGGGGGGGGGGGGGGGGGGGCAGGTGACGAGAGAACTCGTCGGCTGCAGAAGAGCTAAAAAAACGCTTTTTTATGGTATATTCAGTGATGTTTTTCTGTTTTTCTGATGTTTTTAATTTCTGATGTTTTTCATATTAAAACACAGCAGAAAGTGGTCTGATAGCTCAGGCCTTTCAATAGAGCACCGAAGTCCTGACGTAACTCGCTCATCCCGACCATTCCCCTGGTTCACGGAAGTAATTTCTCTATGGAGAATAACATGGGGTGATCTTAATATCGTCTACTATAAGCGTTGTGGTCCAAAAATAAACAAGCTGTCTCGGCGTTATTGTCGGGAAGGTGTCTCTGTATCGTTTGCAACAGTCAGTCACTCATATATGATACAGTCTGCTTCTAGCGAAAATCTAACTAATTCAGTAGCAGTAACATTAGCGTTTTCTCTCAGTCAGTTGGTTCTTCATATCCATATGAGTGAAGCGGCCGGGGTGACATGTTTATTTTTCAAACACAGTTCTTATATGAGGCGATCTAAAATCGCCTCAATGGGGATTTCAATGCAACTAAACAAATACATGAACCTGGGGACTGACGCCCTCTACTGAAAGTGACGTCAGACTTCGGTGCTCTATAGTCCTTTCCACAGTGATGTTCAGCCCTCTAGAAATCACCAGGTCCAGAGTGTGGCCATGTTTATGTGTAGGCCCAACAACATGTTGGATAAATTCAAAGGAGTGCAATAACTCTAAGAAACCCATAGCCATAGCATCTGTAGCATCATCCAGGTGAAGATTAAGATCACCTGAGATAAGAGTTCTGTCATAGTTAGTGGAGCAGATAGATAAAAGTTCTGATATTTCTGTTAGAAATATTGCTTTACTGCATTTTGGCGGGCGATAAATGCTAATCATTGGCATAGATTGGATAATGTGCCAGTGTTTATTTAGGATGTTATCAATTTATTTTCCCTGTGGTGAGTTCTAGGAAATATTTGATAGCCTATAGGGCTCCTTGGTGAGGGATATTTGTATATAGACTTTCCACATCTAAGGTGACTAGGAAGTCATTCTCACTTACTAGTCCGATCTCCTGGAGTTTCTGGAGGAAATCACCGGAGTCCCGGATGTATGAGTGTAGTCCGGCAACGCTGGGTTTGAGATGGTGGTCTACAAAAGAAGATGTGTTTTCAGTCAGTGATCCAATACATGAAACTATGGGTTGGGGTTCTGTAATGACTTGTGGATCTTATGCAATGTGTAAAACACTGGAATTCAGGGGGTGCATTACCTTCGTAAAATCGTGCTCGTTTTTGTTGAGGTCTCCCTTGTCCATCAGTTCTTGTAGTTTGCCATGGATGGTCTTTTTGAACTCTGTGGAGGGATTTTTTGTCAGTTTTTGGTAGAAATCTGAGTCCTGTAATTGTCTCTCAATCTCTCCTTCATAGTTCTGAACAGTTTGTAAAACTATGGCTCCTCCTTTATCTGTAGGTTTAATGATGATTTTGATGATGATGACTTTACAGACGGTGTCCTGATCTATTACAGGATGGTAATAGATCAGGACACCGTCTGTAAAGTGTTTAAAACCATACAGACCGATAAAACAACAGGGCCAGACGGAATGCATGCTTTCCTGTTAAAAACGTGTGCTGAGGATTAGCCCCAGCCTGGCACAGGCTTTTCCAGCTGTCACTAAAGCACTGGAGAGGATCCTGACAGAGGAACTCCAAAAGGAGGTAGGACCCCAGCTAGACCAGTATCAATTTGCATATTCTAAGAAACGCAGTACATGCGATGCAATATCTACAGTAGCTCATCTCACTTTGAAACACCTGGAAAGTAAGGTGGCATCCGCCAGATTACTTTTTATCGACTTCAGCTCGGCCTTTAATACTATACATCCAGACATTCTGTTGCGTAAATTAGCTCAGTTAAATGTGAACCCCTTTATAATTAAATGGTATTTTTCTTTTCTCTCTAGTAGACCACAGAGGGTGAGATTTAACTTGGTGTTCTCAGAGGAGACACTGAGTAGTACATGGGTGCCTCAAGGAACAGTCAGTTCCTCTTTTCTGTTTACCTTGTATACGGACGACTGTGTCAGCTCACATCCAAATCAATTTGTTATCAAGTTCTCCGATGACACTGTGATACTGAGTCTGCTCAAGAGTGATGATAACATCCTCAGCCATACAGAGGGAGTAGACAAGTTTATAGAGTGGTGTGATCTACACCATCTGAAAATAAATGTAAACAAAACAGAGGAGGTCATAGTGGACCCCAGGTCCATAGGAGACCACAGTGTAATTAGTGTCCATGACCATAACATCAAACAGGTCCCCTCATATAAATATCTGGGAGTACAGATCGATGAGGACCTGAGCTGGCACACCCATGTTACAACACTGTGTTCTAAGATACACCAACGTCTACACTTTCTCAGAAGACTTAGGCTTTTTGGAGTCAGTAGAAATATCATGTTGACCTTTTACAGAGCTAGTATAGAGTCAATCCTAAGATACAGTATATCCAACTGGTTTGGCAATCTAACTGTGAAATACAAGTCTCAAGTAAATAGGCTAGCAAACATGGCTGGGAAGATCATGGGCATGTCCACCCCACCCATCACTCCCCAGGCCATCTTTGAACAAGCAGTGGTGAGACAGGCTCGGAATATTGTATCTGACCCCTTGCATGTACTGTACCAAGAGTACAAGCTGGTGCCATCCGGTAGGAGGTATAGAACTCCACGATGTGTATATAATAGATTTAAACACTCTTTTGTTCCCCTGTCAACTAAAATGCTCAATCAGGGATTGCCAAATGCACATTAATGACTATAGTTGCACTTTATCAAGGGAATGTGTGCAATATCTCTGTTTTGTGTATGTGGGTGTTTTATGCTGTTTTTTCCTTTTCGTATGTGAACATGTCTGTTATTTGTATGCAGCTGTGACTCTGTCTCCAAGACAAATTTCTCCCAAGGGAGACAAATAAAGATAACCTTGAACCTTGATGATTGTGGTGTCATTTTTTAGATCCTTAAGGGCCTCTCTTTCAGCTTTTGTCATATTGTTGTGGATTATCTGTTCTTGTCTCTTGTTGAGAGCTGCATATACGTCTCTTTCCACCAGGCAGCAGTAAGTGTCAAGGGACGCATTCCTGCCTTTATAAGGTATAAGTTCTATCTACAAACCAAAAGGATTGTCATGGGAAAGTGGTTTGCACCATCTTATGCAAACATATAGGCCTACAAGAGCATATGGGAACAGACAGCCCTGCACAAATGCTGACTAAAACCAACATATTCATATATTCATACCAACATATATTAGGCCTACATTACATTTCTGCATGAAATATTGGGGATATGGGAACATACCAAAGAGAAATTCCAGGAATTCATTGATGTATTAAATATCCACCACAGATCTATAACGATAAAATATGTGACAAACACGGAAAGTATTGACTAAATACAAATACATTGGACATAACATTTGAATACTACTCATTAACCTACTAATTTAAACTGAAGTAATTAAAGCGGAATTAAAGTGGAATTGTAACAGCTGAAATCAGTAATATCAATATTCGGATATATAGGGCCACATAACTTGACATAAGTGAAGGTGTGGGGGCCGCATGTGGCTGCCAGTTGCCCATATGTTTTCTCATGTTATTTAATTGTAACAATTTACAATGTAGGCATTTTGACCCTCTTAATCCAAAGTGATTTACAATAAGCAAGGACAACACATGCATGCAATACATCAAATACATAGGGAATCAGTTTTAAAGCTTTACAACAGAAAATTGACTATTAGGGACTAACTGATTTATTAGGGCATTTGAAAGTTCAAAATTTGAACTCTGATGCCTGCCAGTCACAATGTGGGACAGGGTCTCAATTTGTGGGATGCCTGAAAAGTGTTGAAAATGTGGAACTGAACAGCAGACAGCAGTGGTGTACTTTGTAGATTTTGATTATTACAAAACATAGGTAGGCCTACAATATGGTGGCTACATTAACAACTTCACAGCACTATAGGCCTACACATTTCGGTCATTTGAAATAGATATACATTAAGCTCGTAGAGCTTGTACAAACATTTGAAAACGTGAAATCGGACATTCTGCATAGGCTTACTGTCTAATGTTGGTACTTTAAGTGGTCTACATTTTGGCCAATAGGCTACTTTTGTAGGCCTACTGTTTTTTTTATTTTGGGCTTTTACTTGCTATGCATACTTTTACTTAAAGGACAACTTTAGTTTTTTTCAACCAAGGTTCATGTATTAGGTTGTTATTAGAGAAAGTAAAAGATGAGTGTTATTTTTTTTTCCATTTGCTGCTTTCTTTTGTTTTAGGGATTTTAGCTGTTTTGTACAGGGGGGCGGGGGCATTCGAGCATGGTGCTAAATATGTATTTTTTTTACAAAATATTATGGAGATTTATTTTTTTATTATTTACTATAGCCCTAATAAACCCCAGGAAATTACATCTGGCCACAAATAAATCACAAGATCTACTGAATGTGAAGGTAGCCTAGTGGGGGGAAGCCACACTGTGTGTCATAGGCTCAATGTCAGTTTGACACATTCAGTAGATCTCGTGATGTTTTGTGGTCAGATGAAATTTCCAGGGGTTTATTAGGACTATAGTAAATAATTAAAAAATAAATCACTATAAAATGTTGTAAAAAAATACATATTTAGCCCCATGCTCGAATGCCCCCGCCCCCCTGTCAAAAACAGCTAAAATCCCTAAAACGAAAGAAAGCAGCAAATGAAAAAAAAAGAACACTCATCTTTTAGTTTCTCTAATAACAACCTAAAACATGAACCTTGGTTGAAAAAAACTAAAGTTTAATTTCTTTAAACTTTCTTTAAAAAACCTTTAAGTTTACTTTTTCCACCACCGTCTGACTGGAACTGCACAGCTGCCTGCTGCTTCAACAGTCCAGCCTCATCTGCGAAGAGAAAAGTCTTCAACAGCAAGCAGACTGCTGTCTGCGCAGTGATTGGCCAGAAAATCAGCGTGACGCTGTGTGCATGTGCTTGTGCATCCTCCTGCCTGGCTGGCTGCAGACAGCAGAGGACACATGCACGCGCCTCGCCTCGCCTCGGGAGTCGGGAGAAAACAGCCAACATAGAATGTGGAAAAAACTGACCGTTATATTTTTGTCAGTTATCGCCTCTATGGCAACCATCAGCATGTGTGGAGAAGAACAATCGACCGATGACAGGAGCTTCTGTTGAGCCGCTCCATCGCATCGCATCCTCGGATCACTCAGTCACAATAGCCGCTGCTGGAGAGACTTGGACCACAGTCACAACCAGCTGAACCCCGGGGGTCCGGGAGACTATCAGCCCGAGCCCCTGGACTCTGTCCCCGGACGGTCATGATGCCAGCCGGGGTGGACGATATGTTGAGTTACCAGGTAGGCTAATCAACTCATTCAGCCATGATCATTCAGCAGTGGTTTTCACCCATTTTCACATCTACCTTATTCAGCATTTGAGCCGCGGCGCGGACCACCATTTTTTTGATGACATTTAGCCTCTCAGACCCAAAACTAAAGAATATGTTGTTGTTGTCGGATGAGATTTTGTCCATAATTCCATGCTGTAGGCCTATTTATGTTGGTATAGGCTACCATTAGGAGAGATATAAACAGGCAAACGTTGATCACAACAACAATTCTTCTACGTGCTCTAATTGTGTAGACTTCTTGTAATTTAAGTAGGCCTAATGCAGATGTTTAACAATAATTTAACTCTTGAGAGTGTAAATTGAAACCAAGTTGACCCATTTGGTTTCATTTCACACTCTCAAGAGTTAAAGATCTATAAGGGTACATTTGGTTTCATTGTTGTACAGTACACTCTCAGGAGTTAAACATATATATATTATATATATATATATATATATATATTTATATTTATATTTATATATATATATATATATATATATATATATATATATATATATATATATATATATATATATATATATATATATATATATATATATATTAAAGGGTCCATTTGGTTACCATTACAACTCTCCATCATTTAAGTTTAACTGCGGAGCACCTGGAATCCCCTCAAGGACCACTGGTGGTCCCCGGACCACTGAGCTAGCAGATCTCATCTCAGTATGATGAGGATCAGGAGGATAATATTACATTACATTATACATTACATTATACATTACATTAGGTACATTATACATTACATTACATTACAGGCTGCGGGATTAATAAGCTCAGGTGATCTGAAGTCGTAAATAAATCAGTGCTTATTTGGATGGACGTCATGGGCTGTATTTGTTATTTATTGTCTATATTGATGAACAGAAGCGCCCGAGGGATATGCATCTCTCTGTAACTGCAGCCACAGTGCACACTGTCCAGCTCTATATAGCTGCACAAGAATCGATGTGAATGAAGCGATGATGGATTTAATTACGTGTTCCGAAATATCCCCCATGCAGCCTGTGCCAGCCTCATATAGGAATAATAACGTAAAGCCTACTGTTGTGGTCCAATCACATCAGTTCCATATGGATCATTTATGGTGCAGGGAGTGGGTCTCGTCATCATATTCTAGCTATGTGCATGCTGCAGCTGAGCATTGTTGTTGATATTGTCGTCTCAGTGCAGCACGTGTCGCGCACAGCTGACTAGCATAAGATTTAGACTGTCATAGATGTATTTTATCGATTCTCACACTCGTGGATGTATATTTCATCAATTCTGACACAATGTCAGAATCGATAAAATTCATCTACGAGAGTCTAAACCTTCATAGGCACTGCCACCGACTGATGATGAGACAAATGACACACTATCCTAAAGCCTAGTGATGATTATAGATCACATCATCATGCATGTGTTCCTCCGATCCAGGCTGCTCCGATCGAAAGCATTTATCAAACACACATACAATTTACAGTTATAGGCATTTAGCAGACGCTCTTAATCCAGAGCGAGTTACTGTACAGTAAGCGAGAACAACGTAGGCTGACTGTATTCAATATGACCTGAAGCATGTCACATAGGCTAAATGTTGACTGTATTACTGTACATGGAGATCATTTAGAAATGCATATTCACTCTGCATGTTCACAACATATAAATAGGCTAAGGCTATATAGGAGACTGCTTTCGAAGCCCATATGCTATATGGGTGCTGCTTGCATCAGGGCATGCATAGTATGCTATATCTGCCCTTTTCTTTGTTTTGTTTTTTTTGGGGGGGGGGGGGGGCATAAAACATGGTCTACAAAGTATAAAAATAGATCAGCGCCTATTGTGGATAACATATAGGATACCCTCATATACCCTCCGATGACCTTGACACCATCCTTGTAGTTTTGGAACAGGTTAAGCTTAGGTGGGTGAACCGTCCGTCACAGAGACATCCAGTCAACCAATCAAATACATTCAGTTCAATGCAGTTCAGTGAAAGGAGAAATTAGGTCAAATGTCCGCCAAATATGATGCAAATGTTGTCCCCACACATCTCAATATTTGCCATTGACAATGAAAGGAGAAATTAGGTGAAATGTCAGCCAAATAAGACGTAAATTTGTGGCAACACAAACATTAAATGCCATTGACAATTGACAATGAAGGGAAAACTTACGTCATATGTAGATGAGCAAATCGGCTGATTAATCACATACATTCAGTTGTTCATGAGAAGATGTATGATGATGTATAATGATATGTTCTCCCCTCACTTCACACAGGTGTGATTTGTATCCTCAATTCCGTGGTACACAGACACAGAAAGCTGGCGATAGCTAGCTAATAATCATGCAATCGATTATTTGCCTTTGCAAAACGTTTGGATACCAATTATTTGCATTGCAAATCGATACTTAAAGGGTAAGACCACTTTTTGAGAGGTTTGGGTTGATTTCTTACCTTATTATGGGCAAACTAGTCCATTCCATTCCGTTGTGTTGTTTATTAGCAATTTAAGAAATACAAAATAAATAAAAAAGTTGAATGATTCTGACAGTTTATGACATCAGGAAAACTCATGCGGTTTTATTTTTAATAAAAAATGTCAATTTTGTCTTGTTTTGACTAATTTGTGTGAAAAGTAGATCCGGTAGGCATGCCTACCACGACTGAATCACTGCTGTTCGCGTTGAGTAAAAAAACAATCTGATTGGACCAAAACTGTACACCCACTCCTGAAGCGTATTATTGGAATGCTGTTGAGCCACGACGGGGATGTAAACAAATGGATTTGATGTTGTCCGCTTGTCACTAAAAACATACACAATGGACGTGTTTGAGGGAAACACTTTAGAAGACACTTTAGAAGAAGTTTCTGTGTCTGGGACTGCTCGTATGCGAGGCTGCAGCTGGGTGCATCTCAAACAGCGTGACTTACAAACGAAACCTTGCAAGATGTCCCCGCGAGAGTTGGGGACGCCAAAGTACTGCTTCAGTCTATCTCCGACTAAATTAGTAACTTTATAAAATATTATTTGTCTTAAAAGACGAAAATAAAACCGCATGAGTTTTCCTGATGTCATAAACTGTCAGAATCTGCTTTTGTTGTGTTGGTTTGTGCTAAAAGAGTGACTTTGAGAGCCGTTTCCCCGTTACAATGGAAGTCAATGAGCAACTTTTTTATTTATTTATTTCTTAAATTGCTAATAAACAACACAACGGAGCGAAATAACTCATGGAATGGACTAGTTTGCCCATAATAAGGTAAGAAAAGAACCCAAACCTCTGAAAAAGTGGTCTTACCCTTTAACACAATAGGATTTATCACAGATTTGATCTGTAAACGCCGTGGCGAGTTTGTCCCCCGAGTCAAGAGAATTTGTCTTGTTTCAACAATAATATAATGTCCATCCATCCATCCATCCATCCAATCCATCTTCAACCGCTTATCCGTAGTCGGGTCACGGGGGAAACAGCTCCAACAGAGAGCTCCAGACTTCCCTCTCCAGAGGAACTTTAGATAAGATTATTCTTATTCTTATTTGGGAGGCAGTATAGACACCAGGATTAGGCTACTGCATGCTTTGGGGCAAGACCGGGAACGAACGCCACATGGCGATTGTTTACGTCAGCTGACGAAAACAGAGCTATGACATCACACGGAGATTTCCACTCTGGAAATCTCTCTGCCTCACTTTGTGAGGGAGAGCGAGTGCATTCTCCGGAAGCACCGTCAGACTCGTGTCTGTCGATAGCAGCCGCGGCAGTGTTTCCGCATTTGTCCGACACCCTACCACAAACCCAATGCTAACCTCACAGGGAAGCCATGGGTGAGTTTTAACAGCCACGCTGATATCCTGCCCCTAACCCTAACCTCAAAAGGGAAGCCATGGGTGAGTTTTAACCAGCAACGCATGTTGAGAGCCACGGGCGAGTTTTAACCGGCCACGTATGTGTCTTAACCGGCAACGCATGTTGTGTTGGTTTGTGCTAAAAGAGTGACTTTGAGAGCCGTTTCCCCGTTACAATGGAAGTCAATGAGCAACTTTTTTATTTATTTATTTCTTAAATTGCTAATAAACAACACAACGGAGCGAAATAACTCATGGAATGGACTAGTTTGCCCATAATAAGGTAAGAAAAGAACCCAAACCTCTGAAAAAGTGGTCTTACCCTTTAACACAATAGGATTTATCACAGATTTGATCTGTAAACGCCGTGGCGAGTTTGTCCCCCGAGTCAAGAGAATTTGTCTTGTTTCAACAATAATATAATGTCCATCCATCCATCCATCCATCCAATCCATCTTCAACCGCTTATCCGTAGTCGGGTCACGGGGGAAACAGCTCCAACAGAGAGCTCCAGACTTCCCTCTCCAGAGGAACTTTAGATAAGATTATTCTTATTCTTATTTGGGAGGCAGTATAGACACCAGGATTAGGCTACTGCATGCTTTGGGGCAAGACCGGGAACGAACGCCACATGGCGATTGTTTACGTCAGCTGACGAAAACAGAGCTATGACATCACACGGAGATTTCCACTCTGGAAATCTCTCTGCCTCACTTTGTGAGGGAGAGCGAGTGCATTCTCCGGAAGCACCGTCAGACTCGTGTCTGTCGATAGCAGCCGCGGCAGTGTTTCCGCATTTGTCCGACACCCTACCACAAACCCAATGCTAACCTCACAGGGAAGCCATGGGTGAGTTTTAACAGCCACGCTGATATCCTGCCCCTAACCCTAACCTCAAAAGGGAAGCCATGGGTGAGTTTTAACCAGCAACGCATGTTGAGAGCCACGGGCGAGTTTTAACCGGCCACGTATGTGTCTTAACCGGCAACGCATGTCGTGAGTTTTAACCAGCCACACATGTCTGTAGCGCAGAGGAAACACAGCCGAGGTGGTTATCAGCAGTTGCCGCGTCTGGACCGGCAGTGGAGGAAACAGTGCCGCAGCACGTGCCGGCACGGTCTGGCTGCCGGAGAATGCACTCACTCCTTCTGCACTTTGTTGCGGTTTCAACCCCCGATAGCGCCGTTGCCGTCTGAACGGATATTTGATTTTGCCGTTTGCTTGAGAGACCGCCTAGTCGACAAAATAACCGCTGTCCTGGAGTGGTTCTCTTCTCAACTAGTCCCTCCCTGACATTTTAGTCTAGTTTTTATTTGTTGACCAAATTATCAGTATATTAAAGTCATAGTTTTAGGACATCATGGCTTAGTTTTAATTTTGTTTTGTTTTAGTTTTCCTCAGTGTAAAGCGATAGTCGACGAAAAAATTCCGTCATAGTTTTAGGCGATGAAATAAAAACAGATCCTCGGACGGTCTGGAAGTGACAGCTCCACTCATCAGAGTCCAGATCCATCGCCTCACCCACCCTCCAGAGGGTGGGGCACAGCTGGGGCGGCTGATGGAGGGGAAAGGAAGTGGTTGGGATAACGTGTTCCTTCCACGTGCTGTGTCCAACCGGGGAAACTCCCTCTTGTCAGGTGAAAAGAAGCGGCTTGGACTCCTCATGCATTGAATGAAGCATGAGTTCAGTCCGTTGCTCTCCCCAGGTTGGCAGAGGGAGAAAAATGGGTTACAAAAAGTATATTAAGTAAAAGTCCGGAATTCAAAATATACTTCAGTAAAAGTACAAAAGTATTGGCAAATAGCCAGTTCACAATGTGTCACATTGTGAACTTGTATTTTAAAATGGCCGATATGTATACGGCTGCAGTGTTTAATCTATGTTTTGTAATAATAATCAAAATCTACAAAGTAACTACTGTACATTTTCAAATAAATGTAGTGGAGTAAAAGTAGCCTACAATATTTGGATCCGAGATGTAGTGGAGTAGGCTACAGTAATGAAGTACTGAAGTAAATGTAGGCTACTTTCCACCACGGCAGACCAGACACACATGGTTCTGACAGCAACTCCAGAAAAAAGGCTCGTCCAAAAGGAACCATCCTATAATTAGCGACTCCATGTCCATGATTAGGAGAGAGCCCGGTTATGTGTTATATCGCCGGGCAGAAAACCCTCTTATCTCCATATTATCTGTGTCACACCGCAGTGTCACACAGAAGCATCAAAAGCAGCAGATCTACAAGCTTGAAACGCAGCGCGAAGTTGTGTTTGTAGATCTGCTACTTCTGCTATTTTTGAATTTGCATCCTGAAAAGTATCAGTTTTGGACATAATGGTTTCCAGCCGACAGAGAGGATTATGCATTCTTCTCCCTCTCGCTCCATCTAGTACAGTGGTTCCCAAACCTTTCATGTCTCCCAAATTGACACTGATGACCCCTATTTGAAAAAGATATGCCAGGGACCAGGGGCTTTTACGGCTCTAGATGTCATTCTCAACCTGTTTAATTTCAAGGACCCCCAAGTTTGACATGCATATTAGTCTACAGACCCCCATTTAATGTAATTTCTATCTCTGGGACCCCCGATTCATATTGTAAAATCAATGGTAACTCTGAGAGTGTACGAATGGAACCAAATGGACCCGTTAGTGTCCATTTGTACACTCTCAGAGTTACAGACCCATAAGGGTCCATTTGGTTCCAAACTATCATTTAGCTGGGGACCCCCTGGAACTCCCTCAAGGACCCCTGGGGGTCCCCGGACCCCACTTTTGGAACCACTGTTTTACAAGAACTGTTCAACTCCTTCGGGAATATCACGTTGGGGCCTTTTGGAAACGTTTTGAAATGTTACTCACTGGCCTGTCACTCATAGGAATGATGCAAGTTGTTTGAAATGTTAGGCTACATTTACACTGGCAGCCAAATCCATTTACACTGGCAGCCAAATCTGTGCCACATCCAGATTGGAATTTGATTTGTTTATTTTTTTTCCAGACAGTATAGACACCTTGGTGTGGTTGTTATGTGCAATGATGTCTTCCCTTTGTATTTAGGGTTTCTTCCTGGAGGCTGAAACCTTGACAGTCAAACGTGCCAATGAAGAAAAGAAACAGTGATATAGTGACATCACAATCTTCCCCTCCCCTAACCCCTCCCTCTTTATCATACAACCACAGCTGTGGGTGCAGCTTCAGTTCAGGTGGATCACCACCCATCACCACCCACCAGGCAAACCAGGCCTGGAAAGGAGCCAGCTTAGGTGGTTCGGGCATCTGGTTAGGATGCCTCTCGGGTGTCTCCCTAGGGAGGTCCTCGACGCACGTCCCACTGGGAGGAGACCCCGGGGCAGACCAAGGCGCAGTTGGAGGAAACACATTGACTCACTGGCCTTGGAACGCCTCGGGATCCCCCAGGAGGAAGTCACTAATGTTGCTCTGGAGAGGGAAGTCTGGAGCACTCTGTTGGAGCTGTTGCCCTCATTTTAAATAAGTCTAAACACAAACAAGTCACATGGAATGCAATTTTTACAAATGCGACTTGAGACACATTCAGAGGTGGTTTCAACATTTTCAGGAGATCCGTCTCAGTCTGAACACAGCAACCTGATCTAAATCGCTTTTGTGTTTCACACCAGGCAGTTTTTAAGTTGCTTGATTCAGTATTTAGATATTTGATATTCATTATTTTATCAGACATGCCCCCTTCCTATATAAACCCATTGTAACTTCAAACCTTTTAACCATGAAAAGATAAAAAAGGGGTCCAAGGCACTCTGTTCCATTCTCGTGAAAAAAGCCTTTATTGTATGGCATGGCAAAGATCATTAAAATGGTCCAACACGTTTCGGCTACAAGCCTGTGTCAGGCTCCATTTTAACCATGATGGAGTCATTGAAAACAGCCGGTTCTGGTGACTAATATTGTCCTTCTAATACGTGAGGAGACCATGTTAATTACTTAAGTTAATTTGTATAATTAAGCTAAATAAAATGTATTGACGTAACAGAAGTGTTAAAAATGTTAATTTATTTTCTTTTTCTCGATGAGTAGACTCTTTGTGAACTTGTAGATCAGCTATTTTCAAACATGATTGGACTACTACCGGTCGACTACTACAGGCAACATCTGGCCAATCAGATTCATTGGTAGTCGGGGACCTCGACATATTTGGCCAATCAGATTCCTTCTTAGTCGGGGACGTTGAGGCCTCGAGTGTTTTATTAGGCGACAATGGTGAGCGGAGTGTGAAGGACACCAAACCCAAGGTCACACACACACACACACACACACACACACACACACACACACACACACACACACACACACACACACACACACACACACACACACACACACACACACACACACACACACACACACACACACACACACACACACACACACACACACACACCACGTGGGGGGGGGGTGACTAAGCTGTGTGGAAAAAAATCCATTATACAGTCAGTGACACTGTAACAGCACCGTCCCAAGTGACAGTGACATGAAGGCCATATAGGACCCAGAGAGGGGGGGCGGGGGGGGGGGGGGGGGGGGGGGTTGCCAGGAAACAGGGGCAAAGCAGCTAAACACAAGATGACAAGCCTGTCAGTGAATGCTGCGCTGCCGCACACACACACACACACACACACACACACACACACACACACACACACACACACACACACACACACACACACACACACACACACACACACACACACACACACACACACTTATTATTGTTAGTAGTAGTAATAGTAGTATGTACATAGGTATGTGCTCTCAGGAACAGCTCAACTGATTTGGTCATATGAATGATGTCATCTGTATCACCCTACTGTACTTTGTATCATTCCTTCATTCTTCAGTTCCAAGTTTGCATTTACACTTTGTTTATTTTCCAAGCTGGCATGGAATGGAAACAAGCCTGGGTTTATCTATAGCAGTATTATAATGACTTGAAGATTAAATAATTTGCATATCAGCAACCCCACCACCTCAGGACATTGTGGTACTGCAGCTAAAACTACTTTAAAAGCCAGACAGAAGTGAAATTAACTGGTTATATCAGAGTGGATTTGGAAATGACCCCAGGAGTAACGGGAAAGCATCTGTGTCATTTCAGATTTAGAACCAGGTCTTACATTAGTTAAGAGAAGAACCTTTCCTACTTCAGAGGGATAGTATTAGTTGCTGTCCCGTTAGCACACACACGGACTCGCGCACGCATGCACAGACAGACAGACAGACAGACAGACAGACAGGTTCTAAAGTGCTTCTTGGAAGCGAGTCAATAAATGGCTGAGTGTGGAGTTCAATCTGATTTGATCTTACCCAGACCAGCTTCTGTGACACGTACACACACGTGCAGACACACTCACGCTGGCACACACGCAGGCACGCACGCACACACGAACAAACATGCGCACACAGCTGTGAAGAATGCTGACAGGCTGGCCTTGTGCCAAGTCTGTGGATGTCAGACACACCTTGATTGGTTTATGCCTGTGATTTAAGGTCTGCAGTACTGCTGCAGAGCGCACGCACACACACATGCATGTGTGTCGCATGTCGCGACCCGACTACGGATCAGCGGTTGAAGATGAATGGATGGATTTTATGTTTGGTTGACTAGACTAAAACGAATACATTTCAGATGACTAAAATAGGAATAAAACTACACCAATCATTGCTGTCAAAATCAAACTGTCATGATGAGATGAACTGTCCCGGCCCATTGATTGGGGAACAGCTCTGTATTAGTCTATATTGAACTGGATAAATCACAGATATTGATGACAACTGTCCCATAAACGCACGGCTCTACTATGACACTATTTGTGCACCCATTGATTAGTAGCGGTTGCCACTTGCCTGGCCACAGTTGATACATGTGGTTTCCAGGCAAGGTCATCCTGCTATAACGTTTCACGTGCATCCACAACCTTGTTCTTTGGTCATGACCCACACTTCATGACCATGGGTGAGAGTGAGAGTAGGAACGAAGATTGCTTGGCAAGCAGAGAGGTTTTCCTTCTGGCTCAGCTCTCTTTTCGTCACAACGGTGCGGTACAGCGACTGCAATACCGCCCCCTGCCGCTCTTGATTCTCTGGCTGATCTCCTCCTCCGTTCTCCCCTCACTTGTGAACAAGACCTTGAGGTAGTTAAACTCCTTCACCTGGGGTAATTTCTCAATACGCACAATAAAAGCACAATATCGCGAGAATACTGCCCACATGAATTCAACAGCCCAGCTATGATGATCTTAAATCACTTTATTTTAGATTGTTTTTTAGTAATAGTATAAGATACACATTGCATAGACTTTAGTCACTGTACAATACTTCATTGGCGGCACTCTATATACACACATCTTTGTTTCCGGGTACGACATACGCAGTTACAGCACAGTTGGTTGCCTATTTGTAAATGAGTCCGTTGATGAGGGCTAGGTGCACAGAAAAATGACAGAAAAAAAATGACAGAAAAAATTATCTATTATTGCCAAAGATTTATTTTCCATTCAGTTCCAAAAATAATGTTCCAAAAATAATATTTCTTGCACAAAAATAAAATATAGCTTCCAAAAATGAAAATAACAAACTTACATGCTATGCTTTAAATTCAAGCATCCAGTCTGGACATTCCTAGTCCCAACACTGTCCTAGGGCAGAGCTTCCAGCATTGTGCCCCTTTCCTCCCCTTCTTCTTCTTCTTCTTTTGGGTTTAATGGCGGTTGGCATACCTTAATAGGTGCATTACCGCCACCAACTGGATTTCGGTGTAAACTTTACATCGACAATAAAATAAAATAAATCAAAACCCAGACTAGCTCCCCTTCAATTATATTCTCCATTCTACCCAGACCCAGCGGTCTGAGTGGGTGCAAATCCTTCTCTCAGTGTAACATCAAGATCCTCTCCACTAATCTAGTCCAAAAATCTCCCGGCCGCGTCCAGTACCATTTTAATTCTTTCGGATTTACCCTGCACCTCCACCGCGCAGTTGATTACCATTGCGATAAATGCGAGAAACCTTCTTTTGTCCATACATATCATGTCTTGCCCATGTCTGTTTGTTTCCTCTTCCATTGTGTGTTTTGTTGCCCTTGTATAATTTCCCTCCATTCCTTTCACTGCGTGAGCATATGATATTACCATATTCTCCCTGCTCCTCTTTGCATTTCCTTCCTCTATCCTTCTCGGACACTTTGATGCCCCTGCATAGTGGTTCCCTTTGCAGTGCATGCACTCTGGCTCTTGTGTGCTACAGGCCCCAGAACAGCTCACCTCACCACATCTCCCACACTTCTTAACAGCTCTGCAGACTGCCGCAGCATGACCATATTCTTGGCAGCAAAAGCATCTTATGGCCTGACCTTGTATGTGACATAGTCCACATATATTCTTTCAGGCAGTTCGCCATAAAACGTTAGACAGACAGACTGGGTGGGCTCCTTTTTCCCGTCTCTGAAACGCTGCATTCTTCGAGCTTTGTCAATTCCGGCATCTGGACAATCTATAAATGGTTCTATGTCCATTGATAATGGTACCCCACTTATGACTCCCACTCGCTTTGATCCTCCTGTCATCTCAAAACATGTCATCCTGTGCCCCTCGAACTTCTTAATGCTCGACATAGCTGTCACCATTTGCCTTTCTGAGAAACATTCGACTATCACAATGCCGCTTCTAGCAACCCTAATGGACTTCACTTCTCCGACCACTTTTCCAATAAACTTTACCACACTGTGTTGGTCCTTGAATATCCCATCCACTTTTGATACCGCTTTCATTCCAAATACGTGTGTTTCTTCCAGATTTTCATCACTTGTCACGCTGTTTCCATTTCCCTTAGACCTTTTCCTTTTGTTTTCATTCCCCCTTGTATCTTCATCCATTTGAATCTCGCTCTCCCTGCTCCCACCAGCGTTCTCCGCCATCTTCCCCCTTTCCTCCCCTGTCTCACCATGGAATGACTAGATTAACTCAAACCCAGGCCTCTGACTATTGGCCCATACCATCTGTCTAGAGACAGGTTTCCCCAAAGCATTCACTTATAAATCTAGTGAACAAGCAACACAGAAAACATTTCCCAACATTTACAGTACATTTGTCAATACCAAAGTAATGAACAAACCAGGTCTTAAACAACCCGTCTCGTTGCAATCATATTAAATAATATGTATTGCCAGACACATGCACCCCTGCAACATGGTGCAACCCAATTTGAATCCTCCACCTATAAAAGGAGCAGTGGATTCAGTGGTGACTCTTTTGTTTAACTTTGACCAGGAAATGAGGATGGTGTGAGTAGTGGGTGTTTGACAACATAGTAATGATAACTTAAAACTGTTTGGCTTTGAAAGGAATAAAAGTATGTTTGACCAACCAATTGTCTATCTGTCCCAATTATGAAATGAAATGAATGGATATATGCAGATAAAACGGTAGAAGTCAAGATCAACTGATTGCTAACTTAGCCGGCATAGTTAAACAGCAAACTGTTGGATAATGACTAAATACGGAGGGCATGTTGAGTATGAAATGAGGTCATGATAAACAGAAAATGAAAAACAATTAAACATGTGTGGCTCAAGAGGAAAAGTGAGAAAGCAGTCTGTCTTTATCACACTATTGAATTCAGTTACCTCCCATCACTGATCTATTTTCCAACGGGTAAGGACTAGTCATTATAGTGAATGCAAACGAATGAAATAACTAAAACTTTAAACTGAACTAAATACAAAACTACAATAACTAACTGAGATTGTAGTATGTTTACAAAACTAACTAAAATTAAACGCTTAGTTTTTATTTATTTATAGGGTTTTTGGGTTGATATATGAATGACATAATTTATTGATTTAGCCGTACCAGATGTGTGAATACATTTTATATTTGGTAACAAACATTTGCCTTGTGATTGGCGCATCACCCCATAGTGATGATTTGATTGGCTGAGTACATATACAAGTACATATTGAAGATAAAAGTGAGGGCAGAACAGTGAAGACGGCAAAAGTGATTGAAATGAAGCAGAATGCCACCAGAACAGCCATCTATCTCGCTCGTTGTGGGCATCAAGCGTTATTACACGAGACCGTCACAAGATTCTTAAAGACCAAAAATAGGAACACAAGGAGAGCACGAGGAAGTTACACTAGGGAACCTCTACAACACAGAGAGAGCGAGGTCATTGGTAAGATGTCACTCCACAGGCCAGTCAGGTGCCATTGAAGCACATGCAGGGAGGCCTTAAAAACAACAGACCTCCCAAAATAAAAATGGCCAGGCTACTGCTTGGCCTCACATCTACAACTCCCCTCCAGTGGAGCATAGCCTCCAACTGTTCAACTGTTTTTTTTTTCCCTTTGTGTTTCTGGTAATATTATTGTACACTCATAAATGTTCATGTGGATTGGTCATGGTCACACATACTGTATACTTTTGGATAAGTACACAGTATCATTTTATGTGGTAAACTTTTGCCCGCCCTCTATTTTGGAGTGGCACGCTAGCCCCTCCATACCCATCTTTGTGTGTTTGTGTGTACCACGTTTGAGATGATTTGATTGGCTGAGAATGTGTGTTTGTGCGCACCACATTGAGATGCTAGACCAGCTGTGCCCGTCGGCCATCGGCCTACTTGGTTAACGATGCAAGTTGGGAACCTATAGTATGCAATACTCTTTGTCAAAGCACCTGTTTTTTACCTGCCTGTCTGTGTCCCATTGTGCCCATTGTGGCTGCCACATGCGGATTCATTCATTTCAGATTCAATGCCACTATTATTATGTCATGAGTAGGTATGTCATGCTATTGATTCATTCATTAATTGATCATTCATAATCATAAGCTTATCATTTGATTTACCGGTTAGTTGATAAGGCCAAGCAAAATAAATGTTTTTATTTATTTTTCCCCCTACGGCAATGATGGATAGGCTTCTTTTTTAATAACTTCAATATTTGCCTGAGTTACCATCTTTTAAATAATTAGAATGGTTCAAGTTCAATATATATATATATATATATATATATATATATATATACTGTATACACCTCAATGTTGAGGATGTAAAATATAATAGTTGTCCCTGCTCCCTGTAGTGTGATTAGCCTGCCCTACACACAGTGACGTCACAGCTGTCATTAATTAAGGGTCTTGATTGCCTATGCGGTAAAGTTATAGGGTGAAATGCATAAACAGGCTCACCGTCTTAATAGCTGCTGCTGCCACGTGCCTGGCAATATGTGCATGACTTCCAAGCAATTTGGAACAAGGAAAGACACACACTCTAAAGGACACACACACACTCTGGATACGTAGTTTTGCTGGTCAATTTGAGACAAAGGTTAGTAATGGAGGAGTAAGGAGTTGCTCTCTCTCTATGGACTATAGTAAACATTAAATACTTTCCCCCCCTCCTGTAAAAACATCGGGACATCGGATTAAATAAACACCGATGTCCGACGTGGTCTCACCAAAGATAATTTTAGTGATCAAAGAGGTTTTTGGTCTGACTCGGTCGCATTCTGATTTTCTTTTTAATAATCTGGGTCGCGCATATTTAATAGAGTCGGTCGGCAACCGGAGACCAATGTATTATTTTGCGTAGCCTAAGCAGTGTTTAAAAAATAAATACATCAGAGAATCTCAATTTCCCTCAATGTCTAACATAAAAAAAATGTTTGTGTGTGTGTGTGTGTCTCTCCACCAATCAGAGGGCAGATGAGGAGGTGGTGGTGGATCAGGGCGGAGCCAACATCCACTATGAGAAGGAGGAGCTTGAAGGTGAGTGACAGGTCTCCTGAGGGATGCCACAATCTGACCATCAGCAAATATCGATTATTCTGACGATTATTTATCGATTACTCGACAGCCCCCCTCCCAAAAAAAAGAAAACTATAATATTATTATTATCCTGCCAGACTAATAGCCAGAGCAACACCCCATCCTTTGTCCACCTTCTCCTACCAAACCACACCGTTTGCACACATCTCACCATGCACAACACCAACAGCATGCCTGTCCAGACATCAACCACTACTTTGCATCCATGCAACTGTCATATTTACAATACAATACCCATTTATATGAAAGAACACATTCTTGCGCAACATCACCAGCCTACGTCAAAATCGTCATCACTTTGCCGACTTACGCCAACTACGTTCACTTCATGGGGCCAGTCCAATGGCGGATTGTAGTCTACGGCCTTTAATCACAGTGACACACGCATTACATGAACCACGCGACCGGGATGATTTCCAACCCCTCAATGTCCAAACTTGGCTAGCTCTGACACAGCTATAGTTGCCCCTCCCTCTCTCTCCCGTCTCCACCGTCTGGTAGTAGCAGAGTGTAGCCTAATGTCAACATTATGTTTTGAAACAAAAGTGCATCCCCGCCAGTTACAAGAGACAGACGTTTAGAGAGGCGCCAGCCTGATGCATCACTTATGTCCTTAAAACTGTTTTGTTGCAAGGAGTTACATTGGTGTGACTGTGAAATGTCCTTAAAACTGTTTTGTTGCAAGGAGTTGCGACTAGTTATTGCATTGGTGTGACATGTGATGTCCTTAAAACTGTTTTGCTGCACGGAGTTGCGACTAGTTGCATGTGGTTTGGGCCTAACATTATGATACCTCCGTAGGAGAGCTTTTCATCAGCACCTGAATCAGTGCATAACTTATCTCCATACAATACAATGCCCTATACTTCCTCACACAATAGTAGCAAAAATAGACGATCTACAAGCTCACAATGTGTCTCCATGCAACCAAAGCATTGTGTACGCATGAGTAGATCGCCAATTTTGGCTACTTTTAAAAAACAGTTTAAGTAATATAAATATAGTAGAGATGTCACTTGTTTATCCCCTGGGTCCTGATCGCAGCCAGTATGCTCAGCATACATGCAGATGCAGTATGTCGATAAGATCATCTTGATAAGCAACCTACCGGTGATTATCTGTGGATTTTCATTCAAATCTCTCTCTCTCTCTCTCTCTCTCTCTCTCTCTCTCTCTCTCTCTCTCCAGCTCACAGGGTCAAGGTCAGGCAGGTCCATCGTCACCACCGTCCTCGTCACCGCAGGAAAGACAAGAGACCGTCCAGCATCGTCAGCCAGCCCAGCGACGACTCTGAATACCCCCCAAACTCACAAGGTACGGTCTAAAGTTAAAATATGTTTGAAAACTTTGAAAGGGACATTCTGCACAACAGGTAGGTTAACTTTAGGTACTTTAAGTACCGGACATAAGACAACGTTTTATTCCAATGAAAATATCTTAAAAAAAACAGGGTCGTATTATATTCACGATCTAGGATTTTTTTAATGTCATTACACATCCGTGCCGATGGATGGCCCCTGCACCGCTGAAACCAGTGTCGAGCGCCACACACAGAGTGGACGCGTTCAAAAGCTGGCCAAGTTAACCAAACAGAAGGGAAGTTACTTCTTTATTCAACTCGAACCAACATAGCATAGAGTGTAGCACTGATAATGCCACAACTCCCACACAGGTAAAAGTGCTGTCCCACACTTTTACCTGTCCCCCTATCAACATTGGCAGGCGGGAACTGCATGTTAAAGCAAGGGGACCTGTCATATAGTATAAGACATAAAGAAACTATAGCTTATTATTTTTGTTACTTTACCTTTACTATTGTACCCTATGCATTTCTAAAAGACAATGCCAGTATTAGTCTACACACATATTAATCTATACATATTTAAATCTTTCTATGATCATTTTAAAATACATTTATTTTCTTTATAAAGAACCAGATGTGTTTTCCACAAATAAAATGAGTCTTGAAAAATGGGGGTCGTCTTATAACCAGAGTCGACTTATATTCTGTACAATACGGTACATTTTGAGGCGAATACTTTTGTACTTTTACTCAAACAAAATGTTGAATTCCGGACTTTTACTTAATTAACCACATGAACTTTGCACTTTGCATGTTCCTCCCTATAGTGGGGCTAGTCGTTAATGAAGCAATGAAGGACATAATCAATACCACACACACACACACACACACACACAGCGCCCGCAGGGCTAACAGCATCGACCGGCACGCTAATTACATACCGACGACAGAGAACAGTTCTGCACATCTCGTCAGTGTGGATGGCTGACGTATGTGCGTGCGTATGTGCTGACGTATGTGCGTCCGTATGTGCGTGCGTGTGTGCGTGCGTGCATGCGTGGATGTCAAGGTGCAGGTCGTCTCATACAGTATGTGATTGACCTTCCAGTAGTACACAGTCTTTTTTTTTTTTTTTTTAAGATATTTTTTTGCGGCTTACGCCTTTATTGATTTTTTAAGGGATAGAAAGTAGGCTGACAGGAAACGGGAGAGAGATGGGGGGATGACATGCGGTAAAGGCCGTGTCGGGTCCGGGAGTCGAACCCGCGGCACACCGCGACTGGATCACCAGTCCGGTGCCCAGACCGTTACGCTACGGCCTGGGCGTAGTACACAGTCTTTATGTAACTCAGAGAGGGTACAAATGGAACCAAATTAACCCGTAATGGAGTTACATTAACCACTTATACTACTCTGGCGTACTGTTGTCACTCAGACACTGTACAGGGGATATCTGCCAAAGAATAGCGGTTGTGACGCGCGGCGAGCTTTGTATACAGTATGTTATCATACATATATTTGAGCCGCGGTAACAAGTT
>NC_139703.1:24398208-24478208 GCF_964188405.1 Protomyctophum parallelum | reverse complement strand
AAAATAACAGCGATGTGGGCAGGCAAACACACCTACAGTACCTTCTATTATGTCAACTGAGCATCATGAAGCTATACCCAAGGACCCACCCACCTTGGACCTGCATTCATCCACAGGATACTATATAATGCATTGGATTCGCCCAAACCCACCACTGCAGCCAATCCCTGTACATCAAAGGATGTCTGAATTGCTATTAGAGTCCACTTTGAAGTAACACAATACCAATCTTTGTGCACCCATGTGGGCACGTCACGTGTGCCATGGTGCGTGTGTGCGCACGTGCGTGTGTGTGTGTGCGTGCGTGCGTGCGTTCACGCGCAAACTTGTAGGTCGGCTATTTGGGGCACAGAGATGTGATGCAGTAGGAGAGCAGACCAAATTCAGATCATTTCTACTTCGTACAGAGCAGTAGTCCTCTGGACATTCACTAAAAACGCCAGGGCAACACCACACACGGCCCAGGCTCTACTCACTACTGGCTCCAAAACTATGGAATGTACTTCCCATTGCAATGGGAGTTGTCTGAAAACCCAGTAACCCACCTCTTCAGACTCCATCTTAGCCCGTAGCACTTGCCTTATAGCCCCGACGACCTTACAGACGAAGGCTCAACTTATGTCATTTAGATGTATGCATGTAGACATAGCACTCTATAGTGTATACGGATAGTTTAATTGTACAGAAATGCCACTGTCAGACGGATGTTAGATTCTTAGCTCACGTATGATTCTTGATGACTATTTTTATGTATTTGATGATCACCATCTGTTGTTCTTGCTTTACTGTAAATCAAAGAGCAGTATAGGTTCTCTGGAATTATGTATTAATTTACGCTGGCAGTGAATTATAGTTGCTAAAGACTCGGAAAAGGGATACAATCCAGCCTATACGGACTTCAGCTTTTTTTTCCTTCTTCTTACCGTGTGACCTCTGACCTGCAGGTGGACATGCACTTCATGAAGAAGATCCCGGAGGGCGCCGAAGCCTCCAACGTCCTGGTGGGAGAGCTGGACTTCCTGGACCGGCCCATCGTGGCGTTCATCCGCCTGTCCCCGGCCGTGCTGCTGAGCGGCCTCACCGAGGTCCCCATACCGACCAGGTACCACCATCAGTGTTGTTTTCGTCGACTAAAACTAAGACAAAAAAATGTTCGTCGACTACATTTTTCCACTGACGAAAACTAAATGGAAACTAAATGAAAACTATCTATAATGACTAAAACTAAGACTAAATATACTGACAATTAGTCGACTAAAACTAGACTAACAATAAAACATTACTTACTTACGCCTATCGCCCAACCTTGGGCATAGGCCACGAACATGAGCTCTCCAGGCATCTCGGTCCAGGGCCATTCTCTCCAGCTGTCCCCATGTATGGCCAGATCTCTTCACATCTGCGTCTAGGTCACGCCGCCAGGTGTTTCTTGGTCTGCCCCTTTTCCTTGTCCCTTGTGGGTTCCAGAACAGGCCGTATCTTGTGATACTAGCTGCAGGCTTGCGAAGGGTGTGGCCAATCCATCGCCATCGTCTTTGTAGTATGTCTTCTTCCACAGGGTGTTGGCCTGATTGCTGCCACAGCTCCAGGTTGCTGATTGTGTTAGGCCAGTGGATTCGGAGGATTCTTCTCAGGCAGGTGTTTATGAAAGTCTGGATTTTCTTCATAGTATTAACAGTTGTTCTCCAAGTTTCTGCTCCGTACAGCAGCACAGGCTTTACCATGGAGTAAAAGATCCTGATCTTAGTTGTTTTGGGGAGATCTGAGGATCCCCAGACATTTTTCAGCTGGTGGAAAGCTGCTCTTGCCTTTCCAATCCTAACTTTCACGTCAGCGTCTGTCCCGCCCACTTTGTCCACGATACTGCCTAGATAGGTAAAACTCTCCACCTCCTCTAGTGCTTCGCCCTCTAATGTGATGGGAGTAGCGTTGTTGGTGTTTATTTTAAGGACCTTGCTCTTTCCTCTGTGGATCGTGAGGCCAAGGCGTGTTGAGATGGCTGAGACTATGTTTGTCTTCTCCTGCATTTGATGTTGGGTGTGGGATAGAAGAGCAAGGTCATCAGCAAAGTCGAGATCGTCTAACCGTGTCCACGGTGTCCACTGTATGCCATTTATGTTCTGTGCTGTGGATGTCTTCATGATAAAACATTCCGGGTGACTAAAATGTGACTAAAACTAAATGAAAACTATTCAAAAGACAAAGACTAAAACTAAAATAGAAATTTGATGCCAAAAACAACACTGACCACCATGCACTGCTGGAGAGTAACCAAGTATATATAGCGGGAGTCATAACATTTATTTAACCCATGTTAGGCCTGACGCCGAAATCTTATAAAATGTATTTATTTTTCTGAAAAACCTCATGTTTCTATATCAGTGGTTCTCAATATTTCATGTCAAGGACCCCCAAAAATATATGAAATCGGGCGCTGACCCCCCATCTGAAAATGTGTTGTTTCAGGGACCACCGATCCCCAGAAGCAAAGATTTGAGTTAAAAACGTTCGCTCTGAAAGAGTATATAAACTATATATTCAAAGCTTTGCACCACATTTTCACGAATTTTCTAAAATAGCAGACCTACAAGCTCGTGGCGCGCTACAATCATCAACATTCATTCACGTACACTCAAAACACTCAACATACTCTAAGAACTAAAACGGATAAATGGGGGGAACGTCTATATCGTCTATATCGACGCCGCTCACTTCAACACCTGGCTGTGATTGTCTCCACCAGGCCGAAGGCATGTGGGGAGAGTATGTTTTGCACTCCGTCCGTCCGTGTGTCCGTCCGTCCGTCCGTGTGTCCGTGTGTCCGTGAACAGCTAATCTCGGCCACCGTTAACCCGGTCGATGCCATATTTTGCACACACACTCCCTGGATGCCAACGATGAACCTCTGCCCCAAACTTTCCAGAACGGCCTGTTATAGCGCCACCAGGAGGCCGCTTTGTGCAAAACAAGTTTTTGCACAGTACACCTACAGATTTTGTCCAAACATCACGCAAATTGGTACACAGTCTCTCTAGAGCCATTCAACGAAACGGGTCTTTCACATTTATCAGACTCCATCCTGATTGGTTAAGATTGGCTTCCAAAGTTCACAGGAGTGCTCAGTTTCAAACAAAATGCTGCAAATCATGAACACATCGCGTGATTTCCGTGAAATTGTGCACCCACATTCCCACTAGGCCGAGGACGAAATGCCACATGAACAATTTCAACTCAGCCTCAAGGTGGCGCTATAACTGGCCGAAAAGTGTTTTTACCTCTAACTGCACGGATCTGTGGATAACCTGGTGGAGACCTGTGCCCGGAAGGGCACTTTTTCTAGTTTTCTCTGCATCGCATGCAAGAATACACACTTTTTGTCTTGGATTGAAATGAACACAGATGATTTCATTGAGCATGTGTTCAATCCGTCGTTTATTTAATCTGTGCAGGTCGTGGTATTTAATTGAAATCTGTTGACACATGGTTGTGTTTATCTCCAGGAGTTCATCCTGCTGTCTCTGTACTGTATACTGTATGTATTATTGAATCCCTACTAATGTTATCGTGGTCGTCTCCAGGTTCCTGTTCATCCTGCTCGGTCCGGATGGGAAGGCTCAACAGTATCATGAGATCGGACGCTCCATGGCGACCATCATGACCGATGAGGTATTTCATCATATTAATGTGGGACATCCTCTTGATCGATGCCCATGTATTGGTTCCCGCAGCACCACTTTGCTGGCTGGCAGTTCTTGATAGTGTCCTGCTATAGTCTCATTCTCCTGGCTGCTATTTTCTGGCTCACCCTTGGTATTCCCTCATACAGATTATTGTTGGTAACATGTGTACTCTTGCTGATGTTGAGTACTGCACGCAGCATTCTGGTTTAGCACCCGTCTAGAGACTTAATTCTGCAGGGTTGGCTTCAGGGTCCAGCATTCACTGCCATATAGAAGAACAGACTATACCGTTGCATAGTAGAGTTACTGAGTTTGATTTGACGGGAAGGTTGGAGCTCCATATACACTGGTCATGCTGTTCAGGGCCATCCATGCAAGTGCCTTCCTCACTTTCAGAACTTGCTCAGCCGCAGCCACAGCTGCCCCTAAGTCTATTTGGTTTCTTTATTAATGTCTGATTTTGATTATGTTCATTATTACTAGTACTAGTAGTAGTAGTAGCCCTATGTTTGTATATATTTGTTCTCTTGTACTTCATTGGGTTTTAGGCTAGTGTTATTCTATTCCATAAAGAAATATAGACGATCTGAAACCCTCTCTCAGATCTTCTCTCTCTCTCTCTCTCTCTCTCTCTCTCTCTCTCTCTCTCTTAGGCTAGCTGTAGAACAGAACTGCAAGCAAACAGCATTAACTGCGTTAACAGCTTGCTGCTCTTAGCAGAGCTTGGACAGACAGGCACACAGAGGAGTTGGTCCCTAAATAATTCTGTTGTTGTCTGTCGTGGCCATAGTGCTTCTGTGTGTTTTTCCAGGTTATGTTTCCGTGTCTCTGCTGTGTCGCTAGTAGGAGTTTAAAAACCACACCCGTGTGAAGTGAGTGGCGCCAATATATTAAAGTCTAACTCATGTTGATTAGGTGATGTAATGGTGATGTAAAGCAAACGTTGCCAACACAAACATTAAACACCATTAAAAATAAAGAGACGGTATGACGTCTTGAGGTACATTATGACGTACATTTTCCCTTCATTGGTCAATGGCGTTTACAAAATAAACATTGAACTAATGACAAACATTAACCCATTTTGGGCGGGAACCCCTTTTGGTGTTAGCATTATGTTATGCTTTAGCTATTGAAAAATAGCAGATCTACAAGCGCGCGCTACAATCTTGTAGGTCTGCTATTTTTTTAAACTGTCAGGATTTAGAAGAAATTTTTTTAATCTGATCTCAGGTCAAAATGCGTTAAAGAGCCACCATTCTTCTTTGCGTTAGAATCTGATCTCAGGTCAGAATGGTTTAAACCTGCCCCTCAAAAATCACACCCGAGTGAAGTGCGGGACACTGCTGGCTCCGCCCATAGAACTCAGGCTTTAGTAGGCCTACTACCTCATGCGCTGTGGAAACAAACCCAGAACACAACAAATTCAGCTTCAGGTTCTGAAAAGTTCTGCTTCCATCTTGGCAGTGGAAAAGTGGCTTATGTCTCTCTCTCTCTCTCTCTCTCTCTCTCTCTCTCTCTCAGATCTTCCACGATGTGGCGTACAAGGCGAAGGACCGCAGCGACCTGCTGGCCGGCATCGATGAGTTCCTGGACCAGGTGACCGTCCTGCCGCCGGGGGAGTGGGACCCCTCCATCCGCATCGAGCCCCCCAAGAATGTCCCCTCCCAGGTTGGTGTTCTTCTGCCTGCACATGCGTCACGCGTGACGTTTCATTCAGGACGCGGTCTGCGCCATTTTGAAATGGGGCTAAACAGTCAGCTGAAACCAGTGGGAACCGGTGCAGAAGTCGTCAAAAGTCGGGGTTTGATTTGTTGAAACGTTTTAGTTTTCGTCGTTAGTTTCATTTAACTGTTGGGAATGAGGCATTGCCCCAGGTGAAGGAGTTTAAGTATCTTGGGGTCTTGTTCACGAGTAAGGGGAGGACGTCACGCGGGAGAGACTCGGAGTAGAGCCGCTGCTCCTTTGCCTGGAAAAAAGCCAGCTTAGGTGGTTCGGGCATCTGGTTAGGATGCCTCTCGAGCGTCTCCCTAGGGAGGTCCTCGATGCACGTCCCACTGGGAGGAGACCCCGGGGCAGACCAAGGTGCAGATGGAGGGATTACATAGACTCACTGGCCTTGGAACGTCTCGGGATCCCCCAAGTCACTAATGTTGCTCTGGAGAGGGAAGTCTGGAGCTCTCTGGTGGAGCTGTTGCCCCCGCGACCCGACTACGGATAAGCGGTTGAAGATGGATGGATGGATGTTGTTTTATCGACTATTCCGTTTTTAAATGCCAGCGGACTACTTTCAAAGGCTCGCGCCAAGCACGGTATAAACAAAATACCCATATGTGAGTGATGCTCTTCTCTCCAGTTCCTCTTCATGGCTGGGGAAAGTCCATTTGAGCATCCCTTTTTTATCTCTTATGTAACTGTTGCTGCTGCTTTTGCAGTTCTGACATTACAATAATACTTGACCATAGTGTCATAAAATGTAGGTTCCATAATTCGGTGGCCAAAATAAAATGGTCTCTGGTCCCTAAACAATAATGGTGGATTTGGCCACGCTCCAAAATAGCCGCATGTGTCTCAAAGAATAACCCATGAGGGCTTGTTTCCATTGTGGTGCTTCAATTAATCAAGACAAAATGGCATGCACAGTGTTCAGAGCTAAATGCCTAAGTGCTGTGATTATGACGCACAGAAACAATAGCAACCAAGGCACTCTAGTGGGAAATTAAAACATCCTCGCCTAGCGAGGAGGAATGGATGATTCATTATCTTCATGCACATGAAGGCTTTTTATTCCCCCACCAGACGACGATACCTCGGTTGCTAATTGCTGTTTCTTGTGCATCAACTTTTTATCAGCCTTTATACCAAAGCTTTGTTTGGATGTTACCCTCTCAGTTTTTACTGAACCACTGGTTCCCAAAATGGGGTCCGGGGACCTCCAGAGGTCCTTTAGGGCACTGGTTCTCAACCTGTGGGTCGGGATCCCCCAGTGGGGTCCCCAGATGACAGTGAAGTGATGATTTAAGGACTGTTAAGGCCTTTTAATAACTCAAGACCATTACTGCATCAAAAGTATTCAGCAAACTGGTTCAAACATTGGCCAAATTGTCCAAATTAATATTAGAAAGACACAACAAGCTACAAATCTACAAGCTCACATTCAATTCAGTCAAACTGAATTGAATGCCTCAACTCCTAGTGCTCAACAGGGTGGTGGGGGGGGGGGGGGTCCCGCCAATCAGTTCATACAGTATATGATTATTTGGGGGGGGGGGTCCACAGGTCAGTTCATATATGATTATTTGGGGGGGGGGGTCCTCAGTTCAAATATGATTATTTTGGGTGGTCCCCAGTTCATATATGATTATTTTGGGGGGTCCCCAGTTCATATAATTATGATTATCTTGGGGGTCCTCAGTTAACTGGGGTGGAAAGGTCATGCATGTCTATACTCTCTATTAATGCAGGAGAAGAGGAAGACTCCTGGGGTTCCAAACGGGACAGTGTGTCCAGTAGACGATGAACCTCATCCTGAACATCACGGACCAGAGCTGCAGCGGACCGGAAGGTACAGTACAGTACAGTACCCTGGGGGTCCCTGGAACAAACTATTTCGAGATGGGGGTCGGCGGCTAAATACATAATTATTATGTTTAGAACCACTGACAGAAAACTGTCATGATAGACATTTGTAGAATGGTGTCTTAACACCACCAGGCTGTTTGCCGGTCTGATCCCATGGACATGAA
Organism: Protomyctophum parallelum; assembly: GCF_964188405.1. Lineage (NCBI taxonomy): Eukaryota > Metazoa > Chordata > Actinopteri > Myctophiformes > Myctophidae > Protomyctophum > Protomyctophum parallelum. Next base: position 24,470,782 of record NC_139703.1, on the reverse strand, counting down.
GAGGAAGCTTCCCTCTACCTCATTGGCGGAAGCTTCCCTCCACCTCATTGGAGGAAGCGAGGAAGCTTCCCTCTGCCTCATTGGAGGAAGCTTCCCTCTACCTCATTGGAGGAAGCTTCCTTCTAACTCATTAGAGGAAGCTTCCCTCTACCTCATTAGAGGAAGCTTCCTTCTACCTCATTGGAGGAAGCTTCTCTACCTCATTGGCGGAAGCTTCCCTCTACCTCATTGGAGGAAGCTTCTCTACATCATTGGAGGAAGCTTCCATCTACCTCATTGGAGGAAGCTTCCTTCTACCTCATTGGAGGAAGCTTCCTCTACCTCATTGGAGGAAGCTTCCTTCTACCTCATTGGAGGAAGCTTCCTACTACCTCATTGGAGGAATCTTCCCTCTACCTAATTGGAGGAAACTTCCCTCTACCTCATTGGAGGAAGCCTCCTTCTACATCATTGGAGGAAGCTTCCCTCTACCTCTTTGGAGGAAGCTTCCCTCTACCTCATTGGAGGAAGCTTCCCTCTACCTCATTGGAGGAAGCTTCCCTCTACCTCATTAGATGAATCTTCATTCTACCTCACTGACTATAAGTCGTGTTGTTCCTGCAGGTTGTTTGGGGGTCTTCTACCTCACCAGTGTTGGGGAACATAACTTTTAACAGTATTCCGTCACGTTACAGGATTACCGCCATCAAAAAGTATTCCGTTACGTTACAAGATTACCTTCTGAAAAATGCATTATCGACCGGAGTGTTGTGGAGCTGTGCCAGGCTTGCTTTCCCATGACTAATTTGCATTGACCTCCATCAATAAATCAAAATATAGTGTGAATACTTCTAACTACTTACTAAAGGACAAACTCTCTGTCTTCTCTCAATCTGTCATTTCGCACATGTGCGACAACGGAATGTAAACAAGACCAGCCGTGTGTCACACCAAAAATGATGACCTATTGAATACGGTAGATCAGAATGATCATGACATCACCACAGACTGCAAAACATGTGTCACTGACTTCTGTGTAACACCCGTGTTGCAACGGTGTTGCTTGCAGCCGTTCACTTCTCCGTTGACAGAGAGCTCATTAATTCAGGAAACAAATGTGTCCGATTGATTCTTTATCCCTTGTGGCAACAGAAAGAACAGGGAAATACCGGCATAGCCTATAATTTTTCAATGTAACTAAGTAACGCCTTTGATTTTGGAAAAGGCGTAACTGATTACTCTAATTGCAAAATAATCAGTTAGGTTACTCCGTTACCCTAAACAGTAATGCCATTACCCCAACACTGTTCCTCACTGACTATACGTCATGCGTTGCGTTCCTTGCAGGCTGTTTGGGGGTCTCGTCCTGGACGTGAAGAGGAAGCTTCCGTTCTACATCAGCGACTATCGGGACGGGATGAGCCTGCAGTGCGTGGCTTCCTTCCTCTTCCTGTACTGTGCCTGCATGTCGCCTGTCATCACCTTCGGAGGTCTGCTGGGAGAGGCTACGGAGGGACGCATCGTAAGAGACACCGTTTTGCATATACTGTATATTAGGGATATCCGATATTGACCTTTTGGTCGATATCGATATAGCGATATTGTCCAACTCCTATTTTCCGACACCGATATCAACTGATACCGATATATGCAGGCTTTTTCAGCAAACGTCAACTAATTGTCAGGTGACATCACATAGAGTAGATGTTGGCCTATTTGACAGGGCAGAAGCATAATTACCTTGATGCCTATAACACTACAGTGCTACAGCGTTACACAAAAGCATCTAGATCTAGTACTTTTTCTATGTTTGAAGTTTAATCCTGAAAAGTCACAGTTTTGGACATTATGAGGTTTCCACCCGACTCTTAACACATTAAGTTTCATGAATAGAGATCTCCGTCTTTTAATGTTTTATATTTGTTTCAGTTCGAGATCGCACTATACTACTGCCTGTCAGCATCTGCGTGTCTAGGAGATAAACCGTGAAGTGGTTGGTCCGTCAGTAAAAAAGCTTCCCTGGTCGTTGACTTGAACGATAGACGAAATCTTAACACCCATTTATCTCGGATTCTAATGCCAGATTCAGATTCTAATCAAAACAAGCTATATTTACGGCCCGATGGTGGCTGCGTCGATGTTCTTGGTTACAAAATGCATGCCTCGGGTGGTCCGCGGTCCTCCTGTGATAGGATTGCTTATCCGTGAGCAAAGTTTCGGTTAAAGCCCTCACTGAAACTACCTTCGACACTGGAATGGACAGAGACTGAAACAATTGTGGCAGTCATTGAGCGTATCCTCATCCATGGTGTCACCGTGTGTTTCAGAGTGCCATCGAGTCCCTGCTGGGTGCCTCCATGACGGGCGTGGTCTACTCGTTGTTCGCTGGGCAGCCTCTCACCATCCTGGGCAGTACGGGACCCGTCCTCGTCTTCGAGAAGATCCTCTTCAAGTTCTGCAAGTAGGACACCGGTTAAAAAACACCTTCATTTATTCATGTTACAATTAGTCTTGCATAGCCGGGCAACTATTCCACAATTTCCAAATGCTATATAGAGTCTGGAAGTACACCTCCCGGAATCCGAGCAAGGAATTAAGCTGGCATTTCCGTTAACAAAAATGTTTAATTACATTCACATCTTTGTACCTAGGACAACTCCCAGACGGGCTAAATCGGGATGACTCCTACTTACTTAAGATTCTACTTGTAGCAAGCAAAAAAGCTATTACAAGAAATTGGTTACAAAAGAACTGTCCTACTGCCGACCTATTTATCAATATTGTGCAACAACTAGAAGGTCCTAGGTTCGATTCCCGCTCGGGGCGCTGTGGGTGCTGGCGGCGTGTTTCCTCCTCCACGTCATCAGTGCCCATACCCGAAGGCGGGGTTGGCGAAAGGGCCTTTCTGTGTGGAGTTTGCATGTTCTCCCCGTGTCCCCTAGGGTAGGTACCCTCACAAAAACATGCAGTAATCCTGGTCTCTAAACTGCCTCCCCCTGGCCAGCCGGGGCGCCTGATGGAGGGGAAAGGAACTGGTTGGAATAACGTGTTCCTTCCACTCGCTACGTCCAACCAGGGAAACTCCCCCCTGTCAGGTGTAAAGGAGCAACTTGGACACTCAAGCATGAAGGAAGCATGAGTTAAGTCCGTTGCTCTCCCCAGGTTGGCGGAGGGTGTGTAGAGCCCAGGATCACATTAGATGATTGACACAGGGGTGAAAAATGGGTTACAAAATCGTGGGATAAAAAATATATAAAAAAAAAAAATATTGTGCAACAACTGCATCACCTAGAACAGATGACCTATTCGTTAAGACTGCAAAAAGAGCTGGGTGAAAGAAGATGGGAGAAATGGACAGAGTACTTAGCTGGGGGGGTGGATGTGGAGTGAATATGGGTGGTGTCCTTCCGGTTGTCATTGAATGTAACAAATCCAAAAACTTCTATTATGTATTGCTGCTGTTGTACATCCCATGACCTCTTGTTTTTTTTGTTATTTTCTGTCTTTTGTTTTTACTCAGTTTTTTTTTTTTTACTGTTGATGTTTCTGTCCTGTATGTCTTGTTTGTCTTTTTTGTCTGTCTTGCATATTAAAAAATCCTAAAATAAAGAGTTAAATAAATAAATAATAATAATAATTAAAATTTAAAATATCTTTACATTACATTTTTTTATATCCATTTCCGCTAAGCTGCAAGCTATGCTTAGATGATTTCAATTTATATTAGGATAAATTTGCGCAATTGTAAAGAGGAAACGGAAGTGGGGAGGAGGTTTCACTTCCACTTTACCACTTGTTCATTATAGAGCTTCCGTCTGGCAACGCCTGTTACAATCATCTCTTCTACTCCCTGTAATGAATGACCTGTCTCCAGGGTCAATGCCCTGTCCTAAATGTCTCTCTTGTCCCCTCCAGGGTCAATGACCTGTCCTAAATGTCTCTCTTGTCCCCTCCAGGGTCAATGACCTGTCCTAAATGTCTCTCTTGTCCCCTCCAGGGTCAATGACCTGTCCTAAATGTCTCTCTTGTCCCCTCCAGGGTCAATGACCTGTCCTAAATGTCTCTCTTGTCCCCTCCAGGGTCAATGACCTGTCCTAAATGTCTCTCTTGTCCCCTCCAGGGTCAATGACCTGTCCTAAATGTCTCTCTTGTCCCCTCCAGGGTCAATGACCTGTCCTAAATGTCTCTCTTGTCCCCTCCAGGGTCAATGACCTGTCCTAAATGTCTCTCTTGTCCCCTCCAGGGTCAATGACCTGTCCTAAATGTCTCTCTTGTCCCCTCCAGGGTCAATGACCTGTCCTAAATGTCTCTCTTGTCCCCTCCAGGGTCAATGACCTGTCCTAAATGTCTCTCTTGTCCCCTCCAGGGACTATGACCTGTCCTACCTGTCCCTGAGGACGTGCATCGGCCTGTGGACGGCCTTCCTGTGCCTGGTGCTGGTGGCCACCGACGCCAGCTCTCTGGTGTGCTACATCACACGCTTCACCGAGGAGGCGTTCGCCGCGCTCATATGCATCATCTTTATCTACGAGGCGCTGGAGAAGCTGATCCACCTGGGAGAGATCTACCCCATCAACGCTCACCAGGACCTGGACAAGCTCACGCTGTCATAGTGAGTCTCTGGAGTTTATAGAGTTTATTAGGATCCCCATTAGCTCACGCTGGCATAGTGAGTCTATGGAGCTTATAGAGTTTATTAGGATCCCCATTAGCTCACGCTGTCATAGTGAGTCTATGGAGCTTATAGAGTTTATTAGGATCCCCATTAGCTCACGCTGGCATAGTGAGTCTGGAGTTTATAGAGTTTATTAGGATCCCCATTAGCTCACGCTGTCATAGTGAGTATATGGAGTTTATAGAGTTTATTAGGATCCCCATTAGCTCACGCTGGCATAGTGAGTCTATAGACTCTATGGAGAGTCTATAGAGATCTAGCCCTTCAACACTCACCAAGACCTGGACAAGCTCACGCTGGCATAGTGAGCAGGGTTGTCTTCATAGAGTTTATTAGGATCATCATTAACTGGTGCATAACAACGTAAAGGCACACTGGACACGTTTTCGTATTTTTAGCAGCGGGCGGTTTTCCGAAAAACGTGTCCCGTGTGCAACCACCTTTAGTCTTCCTTAACCTGACTCAACCACCTTTAGTCTTCCTTAACCTGACTCCGCCAGATGGAAGACGCTTGCTTCACATTGGGTGCAACCAGACATTTGCATAAAGCAGCCACTCCCATTATAAGGGGAAAACCGGAAACGCTTTTCCCACGCTACAAGTTGGACAGAGAAACAAAAAAAAAGAAAGGCATCAATTACATTATATAAATTAGAAGTCAAAAGGCTATACCTTCAATTATATTAAAAGTAAAACAAACAAGAGTAAAAAAACCAATCCTAATCATAACTGTGAATGTGTGCATGTGTGTATGCGTGTGTGTGTGTGTGTGTGTGTGTGTGTGTGTGTGTGTGTGTGTGTGTGTGTGTGTGTGCTCGTGCGTGCATGTTTGCGCACATGCGCTGTGTGTAGCTGCATCTGTGCAGAGCCTGACAATCCCAGCAATGAGACGATGGAGATGTGGAGTCAGAGCAACCTCAGTGATGTGTCCTGGAGCAACCTCACTGTGACGGTACACACACACACACACACACACACACACACACACACACACACACACACACACACACACACACACACACACACACACACACGCACACGCACACGCACACACACCTTCCTCCTGGGCAGCACCTTTTTGGACAAACAATGAAAAGAGGTGCTCCATTAACTAATGAGCTCCATTATCTAAGGATGTGCACTGTCACTGTGTGTGCATGCGTGTCCAGGAGTGTGTCGTCTGCACACAGATACATGTTTATAATGTGTCTGTAGGAGTGCATCAGTCTCCAGGGCCGGTTCGCAGCCTTCGTAGGATTCGTAGGGATGTTAAGTAAGGCACAATGTATGACTGAGTGATTATTGTTGATAGATAAATCACAGACAGGGTGATTAACCACCGACGCGAAGCGGAGGTCGCGGAGGTTTTAATCACCCTGAAGGTGATTTATCTCTAAACAATGACCACTCAGCCATACATTATCCTGCTTATTACACCGCTACTTAATAGACAAATTCATAAATTGACCCAACAGTGACAACAAAACAAAGTATTTCCTTGCTTACGGTAATGAAAGTAGTCCAAGTTGGCCCCGCAAGAGCGCAACAAATCGCCTCGGAAACAAGAAAGTGGGTGTTGATCAAATGGAATTAATCAAATGTAATCAATTTCGGGTACGGCATCGTCTATTTCTCGCTTCAAATGTTTAAAAAAAAAATCTTGAAAGCACGTTGTTTAGTTAAATGACACTGTGTGTTAGTTTACATGGCTGTCGTGTTGGGTACAGCATAACATCTTAAGCAGCATAGCGGCTGCTGCCAGGTGCTCCGAGCGTTTGACATCGGTCTGTTATAGAGCGGAGCGGTCATTATCAAGAAATAATACACAGCTGAATTTGTCGATTGACCAATCGGAATCAAGCATTCAACCAAGCCGTGTAATAATATGTTCATGAATGTGTGTAGGAGTGCATCAGTCTCCAGGGCCAGTTCGTCGGCACGGCGTGCGGGCACCATGGACCTTACACCCCCGACGTTCTCTTCTGGTCCACCATCCTCTTCTTCTCCACCTTCTTAATGTCCGCCTTCCTCAAGGAGTTCAAGACCAGCCGCTACTTCCCCACAAAGGTAATCTATTACAGGGGTTCTCAATGTTTTTGGCTGGGTGGGTACCCCCGGGAAATGCTTTGGCCATGTCTTGCGACAGTACATGTGTATATCTCCTCAGGTCAGATCCATTATGTTCTTCTCCTCAGGTCAGATCCATGGTCAGTGACTTTGCAGTGTTCATCACCATCGTCTTCATGGTTCTGGTAGACTACATGATTGGAGTTCCCTCACAGAAGCTCCAGGTCCCCAGCAAGTTCCAGGTAAGTTGTGTGTGTGCGTGTGCGCGCGCGTGCGTGCGTGCGTGCGTGGAGATCATAGTCTGATGACTCTCTTCTTCAGACTCCACCTAAGCTCGTAGCACTTACCCTAGTTATCCCTAGTCTCCTCTACCTAGTCTAGTCTTTCTTTTTTATTATTTTTATTATTCAGAATAGCCTTTCTTATATATCTGCTCCTACCAGGAGTGATCGCGGTTGGCTGTTCAACCCAGTGGGCGTAACCCTTGTCTTATTGTCTCAGCCTACGAGGAGTGACCGTGGCTGGCTGATCAACCCGGTGGGGCGTAACCCTTGGTGGACGGTGCTGGCGGCCTCCATCCCGGCTCTGCTGTGCACCATCCTGATCTTCATGGACCAGCAGATCACCGCCGTCATCATCAACCGCAAGGAGCACAAGTTGCTGGTCAGTCAGCCTCTAACCCTAACCGCCTAAACCCTAAACCCATAAACCACAACCGCAAGGAGCACAAGTTGCTGGTCAGTCAGCCTCTAACCCTAACCGCCTAAACCCTAAAACCTAAACCCATAAACCACAACCGCAAGGAGCACAAGTTGCTGGTCAGTCACTCTCTAGTCTCGTGTAGCCAGACAACTATTCCACAATCTCCGAATGCTATTAGGGTCTGGATCTACACCCGGGTGGTCACCAGCTAAATGATGGAGAGTTGGTAACCAAATTGAAATCATAGCAAACATCATGGCGACCAGTGCTACTATGTTTTGGGCAAGTCTCCGTCCTACTAATGGTTCTGTACTGTTTAACAGAAGGGCTGTGGCTATCACCTGGACCTACTAATGGTTCTGTACTCTTTAACAGAAGGGCTGTGGCTATCATCTGGACCTACTTATGGTTCTGTACTCTCGTTAACAGAAGGGCTGTGGCTATCACCTGGACCTTCTAATGGTTCTGTACTGTTTAACAGAAGGGCTGTGGCTATCACCTGGACCTACTAATGGTTCTGTACTCTTTAACAGAAGGGCTGTGGCTATCATCTGGACCTTCTCATGGTGGCTGTGATGCTGGCAGTGTGCTCTGTGATGGGTCTGCCGTGGTTCGTGGCGGCCACCGTCCTGTCCATCTCGCACGTCAACAGCCTCAAGCTGGAGTCGGAGAGCTCCGCCCCCGGCGAGCAGCCGCGCTTCCTGGGCATCCGAGAGCAGCGGCTCACCGGATTGGTCATCTTCCTGCTCATGGGCTGCTCCGTGTTCATGACCAGCGCCCTGAAGGTTAGTGCGAGCGAGAGGTCATGACCTTTGATCCTAAAAGTCAGTCTGAAAGGTCATGACCTTTAGGGCTCTTCATCTTCCTGTAATGAAGAGGCGACACTTCCATTAAGTCCTATAGTATTTTTGGAGTTTTTACGTAACTTTTAGTTGCTTTAAAAAACATTAAAAAAGTCACGCTGTACAAAACAAGAACTTTTTGTAATCCTATTCTACTCTCATATTATTTATTTACCCATTTATTTATCATATTTATGAATGGATCAAAGCGGAAATTAGCAACATATTCATTCAGAATGTAAGGGTGCATGCATGTATGCACATGTACGGGCGACCATGCATGTGTGTGTTTGAGGTGTTTACATAGAGAAAGCGTTGCTGCCACATTGGAGTGATGCCGGCAGCACTATACCGCTGTGCCATCTAGTGGTGATTCCCTTTGAGGACTGTCGCCTCTTTATATAGAACCCCTTTGGTGTTCATGACCAGCGCCCTGACGTCAGTGTGAAAGGTCACAGGTCAGTCTGAATGACCAGCATCGAAAACAGCAGATCGAGATTAATTAATTAATTCATCCATTCATCCATCCATCCATCCATCCATCCATCCATCCATCCATCCATTCATTCATTCAACTCACTGATCCTTTCTGCTTTCTGTCCTATAGATCATTCATTCATTCAAGCATTCATTCAAGCATTCATTAGTTAATTCATCCATTGAACTCACTGATCCTTTCTGCTTTCTGTCCTATAGATCATTCATTCATTCATTCAACTCACTGATCCTTTGTGTTTTCTGTCCTACAGTTCATTCCCATGCCAGTGCTGTACGGAGTGTTCCTCTACATGGGAGCCTCGTCTTTGAAAGGCATCCAGGTAACTTCTGATGTTCTCCAAGACCTAAACCAGGCGCGGTGATATAGCTGAAGCAACAGAAGCCGTCACTTTTTTTTGTAATATTATAGTCCAGTTATTTTGTATGTCAGTGGCATTTTTTTTTTTACAAAAATCCCCCCTCTCTCTCTCTCTCTCTCTCTCTCTCTCACTCTCTCAGTTCTTTGACCGTTTCAAGCTGTTCTTCATGCCAGCCAAACACCAGCCAGACTTCATCTACCTGCGTCACGTTCCTCTCAGGAAGGTTCACCTGTTCACCGTGACCCAGCTGACCTGTCTGGTGCTGCTCTGGGTCATCAAGACGTCACCCGCTGCCATCGTGTTCCCCATGATGGTGAGGACCGCTAATAGCTAAACCCTAAAACCCTGATACCCTGAACCCTATAACCCAGGGGTAACCAACCAGGGGCTCGCGAGCTACCAGTAGCTCGCGGGAACCTTTCAAGTCGATCCCGAAGTGTCAGACTGACGGGCAGCCAGCCACGCACTGCCAATACACAGCAGAATGTCGTTCGCAAAAAAAGAGCAGATCTACAAGCTAACAACGTGTAGAGGCTCGATGCATTTCAGCTTGAAGATCTGTTCCCCTTGCTTCCACCGCACCGCCCTCGGCCCTCCCCCTTTTAGCACTCTGTGCTCATGTGCTGTGTGTCTGTTGTTCCCCTCGCAGGCAGCACACAGAGCATCAGAGTGAACGCAGCATGATAGCGTCCCCGACACGTTGAATATAATTCAATATTATTATTTGTAAAGTTCGAACGCCAACTTTTAACACTGCACGGCTGCACGCACAAATAAAGAGTGCACTCGGCACTCGCACATGACGGATTATTATCGATCAAAACAATCCTTAGCGTCGCCTACAAAAGCATGTGTTGCACAGCATGAATGATAAGTAATCACCGACCTGGCTGGATAAATATCACTATGACAAATTGTCAAAATGTTTAGTGCCGCTGTCAAAACATGACACAGTGAGAGTTGAAGATTCTAACTATTGAACAAGAAAGCCACAGTTTTGAAGGAAGTGGGTCCTAGACAGGGCTTGACGCTTAGCTCATGACATGGATGCATGGATGATAGACAGACTATCCGTTTTTATCCTGCTGTTCTATCATGTGATATTCGATGCAGGGCAAGATGCTCGATTGTGAATTAAATTGTAACATTCTCCTTGGCTTTGACTGCTTCAGACAGAACATCTGACACACAGCTACGGTAGACTATTCATTTACTAAGCTGTTAACTTACTCGGCTGCCTACCGTTGCTCGTTAATCAGGTCACACAATGGATGGACCACTGATATTTATCCATCCAGGTCGGTGATTACTTATCATTCATGCTGTGCAACACATGCTTTTGTAAGCGACGCTAAGGATTGTTTTGATCGATAATAATCCGTCATGTGCGTGCGCGAGTGCACTCTTTATTTGTGCGTGCAGCCGTGCACAGTGTTTCTCCCACGTTTGGTTAAAAGTTGGTGTTCAAACTTTACAAATATGTGAATATTCATTGAAATGAGAAACAAAATATTGTGCTGTAAAAGCAATTCATGTCCTTAGCATTTTGTTTTATTTTAAAGAAAACTCAACAAAGAAGTTTATTTGTATTTTTGTCCTAATATTTTTTATTTCTAATACATTTGTCTTAATATTATTTTATTTGACATTGATAATATAACTTACTATAAGTTTTTATTCTTATTTAAGCTTTAGTCTTTGTGTGGATGTGTGCACATGCATTGAGCCTGTCAGAAATAGCAAAAAAACAAGTGTTTTTTCTAACACGTTTTAGTGGTAGATCTTGGCTTACAATTGGGAATAAAATGGGCTCTTGGGCTTGAAAAGGTTGGTTACCACTGCTATAACCGCTAACCTCACCCCTACACTTATATTTATTTCCCCAGGAGAAACAAAATTAACACTGCCATAAAGAAACTTAAAGGACAACTTTAGTTTTTTTCAACCAAGGTTCATGTTTTAGGTTGTTATTAGAGAAAGTAAAAAATGAGTGTAATTTCTTTTTCATTTGCTGCATTCTTTCGTTTTAGGGATTTTAGCTCTTTTTGACAGGGGGGCGGGGGCATTCGAGCATGGGGCTAAATATGTATTTTCTTACCAAATTTTATGGTGATTTATTTTTTTATTATTTACTATAGTCCTAATAAACCCCAGGAAATTACATCTGGTTACAGAAGATCACAGGATCTACTGAATGTGAAGGTAGCCTACTGGAGGAAGGCTTATACTGTGTGTATAGGCTCAATATGTCAGTTTGATACATTCAATAGATCCTGTGATCTTTTGTGGCCAGATGTAATTTCTTGGGGTTTATTAGGACTATAGTAAATAATAAAAAAATAAATCGGCATAATATTTTGTAAAAAAATACATATTTAGCCCCATGCTCGAATGCCCCCGCCCCCCTGTCAGAAACTGCTAAAATCCCCAAAACGAAAGAAAGCAGCAAATGAAAGAAAATTAACTCTCACCTTTTACTTTCTCTAATAACAACCTAAAACATGAACCTTGGTTGAAAAAAACTAAAGTTGTCCTTTAAACTCAACAAAAGATGGCGAAAGCAAACATTACATACTGTATAAACAAACTATAATAATCAAAAGTCTCCAAAACCATCTCCGGCGAGAATATAGCGCACAGACCTCCGCATACATTCCACAGCGGCACCCAGTGGACACAACAGGAATCACTGCGGCAATATATCATAGATTAGACACACAGACACACACATATCTACCGCACCAATCCACACGAAGGGTTCCATAGAAAACATCACTAGCGAAAAGCACGCTTCCTCCAGAAAGAGTTGTTGTTCAAAAGAAAATGAAAAAGCAAGTGTTGCATCCTTGCAGGAGACACGGAAAAGTCAGAACCAAAAAGCAGCAGTAGGATATTGCAAGGCGAAAAAAAATAACACATTTAAACAGACCATGCAATGCCCTTGCAGTAGATATAGCAAGTAGTTATTGGGATATCAAAGATCTGGTGTTTATGTGTTGTTGCATCTACAGGTCTTAGCCCTGGTGTTCATGTGTGTTGTTATGTATCTTCAGGTCTTAGCCCTGGTGTTCATGTGTGTTGTTGTGTATCTTCAGGTCTTAGCCCTGGTGTTCATGTGTGTTGTTGTGTATCTACAGGTCTTAGCCCTGGTGTTCATGTGTGTTGTTGTGTATCTACAGGTCTTAGCCCTGGTGTTCATGTGTGTTGTTGTGTATCTCCAGGTCTTAGCCCTGGTGTTCATGTGTGTTGTTGTGTATCTACAGGTCTTAGCCCTGGTGTTCATGTGTGTTGTTGTGTATCTCCAGGTCTTAGCCCTGGTGTTCATGTGTGTTGTTGTGTATCTTCAGGTCTTAGCCCTGGTGTTCATGTGTGTTGTTGTGTATCTTCAGGTCTTAGCCCTGGTGTTCATCAGGAAGTTCCTAGACCTGTGCTTCTCCAGTAGAGAGCTGAGCTACCTGGATGACCTGATGCCCGAGTGGAAGAAGAAGAAGTTGGACGACGACAAAGTCGCCACCAAGACGACAGAAGAAGTGCAGTCCTCCGTGACGCCTGTAAGTCATCCCGTCCCGGTTGCTGCCCACACAGAGTATGGCACCCCCATAACTTCAACGTCTGATCGGACGCTAACAGAGCGCTCGGATCAGTACATTCATTCAGTAGAAACGCCAGGACAACGCTGAACGCTCCACACGTCCCAAACAAGGGACAACGCTCCACACGTCCCAAACAAGGCGTAAAAAACTGTGAAAATGAAGAAAATAAATAAATAATTATTAAAAGTTTCATCCAGTTGTAAACAAGGAAGTGGTCCGGGTCTGCGACCATTTGATTGGGACAATGTAAGGAGCCCTAGGATTGGCTGAAGGCGGACCGATCTGGTTGGCCGAGGAATCATCATTGGCTGAGGGAATCTGCCAATCTTATTGACAGATTCCCTCAGCCAATGATGATGTTTGTTACCGCCCAACGTTAGAAGAGTCTCAAAAGTAGTGCAGCAGAGTTTCAGCACAGAGATAACTCACCACAGCACAGAGGAGTTTGCACATGAAGGGTTTGTGGATTTATATGACGTGTGTGTTGGGAAAACACTATTTGTAGATTCGTTTTTTTTTTTTTTGTAAATATTAATATTTTTTGCAACGTTTAAGTGTGCCTTTGAAACTGGATGTGAAACACAAATACAAAACACAAATTTGAAACACAAATTCATACAAAACACAGATGTGAAACACGGATACAAAACACAGATGTGAAACACGGATACAAAACACAGATGTGAAACACGGATACAAAACACAGATGTGAAGTACAGATACAGAACACAAACCTTGAACTTGTGGATACAAAACACAAATGTGAACCTGTGAGTTCACTCATGTGAGTTGCAAATCTGAACTTGTGAGTAAAAAATCTGTGATCGCGACTGTGAGACTTTTCAGACTGTTCTGGCTCCATACTAGTCAAACAACAAGGGTTGACTGCATTGTTTGTATGCGTGCATGCATGTGCACGTGTGTGTGTGTGTGTGTGTGTGTGTGTGTGTGTGTGTGTGTGTGTGTGTGTGTGTGTCCTACAGAAGAAGGATATGGTCAGTGCAGATGATTCCACCACCGTTCAGATCTCCATGGAGAGCAGCCATCTGATCCAGCAACCTAAAGGTCATGACCTCAAGTAAGAACACACACACACACACACACACACACACACGCGCGCGCACACGCACACGTAAACGGTCACGGCACAGTAATAGTAAGAGAGTGGCGACACTAGCGTTGACTCCCATGGTAACAATGGAATGCGGAAGTGCTCATTCTATCTCAATGGGATAGTTCCAGCTACAGGAGCAATGTTTGGAACTATAGCCACCCACATAGGCATCGCTACTCTCCTACTCTACACTCTGGGTCACGCCACCCCGTTTGGACGTCGGACGGTGAGGTGAGGTAAAAAAATACATCATAAATGCCCTAAACAAACCCCCAAAAGTCCGTAGACTTGGATGTCCACATGACGTAATTTCAGAAAGCCATGTGTTGGCTTATTATTAAAAATCACACTTGTGTGAAGTGAGCAGAACTCTTATCATCATATACATCACATTCCTTCCGTCATCAGCCAATCAAATCATCACATTCCGTGCTCATACACACAAGCACACAAAGCTGGGCATTATCAAAAATAATGAAACTATAGGCTACTTAACTAAAGTAAAAGTACCTACAATTGTAAGAACAGTAGGTCTGATAAATGTACTAGGATACATTCCACCGCACACTCCTCCTTCCCTTTAGCCTAGTGTTGGGCCCCCTGTGCTCCCGACTCCTCCCCCTCAGGTGTGACCCCTCCCATCCTAACCCCTGTGCTCCTAACTCCTCCCCTCAGGTCATGTGATCCCTCTGACATTAACATCTCAGAGGAGATGTCTAAAACCACCGTGTGGAAATCTCTCTCCTCCAACCAGAAGGAAGCACGAACTCACAAGGTATGTCTGTCTGTCTGTCTGTCTGTCTGTTTATATTATTTTAAAGTGAAACATCACCTTTAACATACAACATACCGGTGTGCGTCTCTGTTGCTCCCCAGGACTGAAGGCTAGGACTTCATAGAGCAGTGACGTTGGCTCCCCCCAGTGGCAGCGGTGCACACCTACAGGCCACTGTGTTTTAACTGCTGCCTCCATCAATACAAGACTATGAGGCATGCACACACATGCACACATGCACGCACACACATACACACAAGCACACGCACAAGCACGTGCGCACAAGCACGTGCGCACACGCACACACACGCACACACACACACACACACACACACACACACACACACACAGGATTTGACTATGTACATTTAAAACAGTGCCATGCGTGTGTGTGCGTACTGTATGTGTGTGTGTGCGTTCTTTTTTAAATTGTGATGGTACGGTAATTGTCTTTATTTCTTTTTTAGTTTTTTAAAAACATCATACTGTGTCAATAGTAGTTCTATATGCCTAATAATAATGTCATATAATAATATAGTATAATAATATAATAACAATGTGTGTTTTTGTGTAACTAACGTTATATAACATAATGTCAAGTAATAACAATGTGTCATTCTGATTGGTCCCTGTGAAGGTCAGAGGTCAAACATGGCCGGTCCATAGAATGTATTTGTATGTGTTCATTCGTCAACCTTCTTATTTCTTTACCTCAGAAAAACAGCTCGCAATGCACTATGGTGTGTGCGTGCGTGCGTGCGTGCGTGCGTGTGTGGATGTGTTTTGAATTGTTAAAATAACAATAATCTACAAGCTCACAACGTGTCAATGTAGATTAGCAATTTTCGCTATTCAAAAATGTTTTCTAAATAGTAAAAAAAAAAGTAGTTTAGGGATAAGGGATTAAGCATGGACGAAAATAGAGCCCTTGGTGTTGCTAGGCAACAGTTTCTGTTGTTTCTGTCAGACCCGTGCTCGATCAGCGAGAGAGAAAGAGAGAGAGAGAGAGAGTCGCAATAACCCGTTACAAGCTTTGCAAAGTGGCTATTTATATAGCCCACAGTATTTACGCACGCTGACACACACTCACACACACACACACACACATGGACGTGCGCGCCTGTATGTGTGTGTAATGGCTATCATGGCTTGTTACTTACGGGGGAACTGAATGAAACAGTAATTTCATTCGAGCAATAATAACAATCCCCACCGACCGATCACATTATTACCATATTATTAGCATATTATTAGCATACCGACATCTGAAAGGTTTGATTTGATAACGTTGTCGTTTTATTACTCGTGTCGGACGTAGCAGGAGAGCCTCGTTTTCATTTAACCCATTTAGACCTGAGGACGATAAAATAAAATAAAAAGGCTTCTAAATCCTGACAGTTGCAATGTAGCGCTCTGCAGTTCATCTCCATTACGTCGCTGAGTGGAGTTACTCAGGGCTCACTCTATCATAAATATCTTCGCAGAAAATAGCTACAAATCTACAAATTACCAATGATGTGGCTATTTTCCCACGAGTTTTCCTCGGAATACGGATGCTCGATACTTGGTCGTCTAAGCCTACAGTACACGACGGACAGCAAAATGACCAGATCTTACCAAGCTCACCACAGGTAGCCATATGAGCTTGTAGATCAGAGGTTTTGCCAGGGTTGCAATTCATTGTACATGTGTTGTGACGCCTGAGCGAGGACGCTCGTTGCATGGTTAATTTGAACAGCCATATACATACACTGTTTGTATATATATTACATAACGGTAGCCTCATAGCATAATTGCCTATAGGGCTTTTCAGATGGGATTTAGTTATAGGCCGTGAGTGAATAAAGCTTGTTTTGACCAAAACAAGCAACCCAGAGTCATTCATATACGTTGGTGAAGAGCGCAATCTTCTAACGTAACCAACACGATCTAACGCAATGAAAACCCTTGAATGACGAGCATGCTCGTCAATGTGTTATTTAGACCTGAGGCCGAGGCTTCCAAATCCACAGTTTTCTGAAAAAGCTGTTTCTATGTCAGTGGTTCTCAAACTATTTCATGTCAAGGACCCCAAAAATCAAATGTAATTGACTTCCGAACCCCATCTGAAAATATGTTGTTCCAGCCTGAAGCAAACATTTGAGTTAAAAATGTTCGCTCTGAAAGAATATACAGTATATTCAAAGATTTGAGGCACATTGTCACGATTTTTCAAATGTAGCAGATCTACAAGCTTGTAGTGCGGCACTCGGTGCTGCGCTATGAGCTTGTAGATTTGCTATTTTTCATTTATAGCTAAAATATAACATAATGCTTAAAACACCGAAAGGGGTTCCTGTCGCACTTCTGCCTAATGGTGGGTTCACCCTGGCAGACGCAGAGATGTAGTATAGTAAGGGAATATCGTCTGGAGCAGCTACATGCACCGTAGCGTCTTTGCCTAGTCATGTCGCTGCATGGCTGCCATTGACAATGAACGGTAGACTGCGTCGTTGCGTCTGCCCGTGGGAATGCAACATACGTCATGTTGGTATGTAACAAGCAATCTGATTGTCCTAGGACAATAAGGCACAATGTTACGAGAGTAGAGTTGGGCACAAATGTCAATTTGACAACAAAAAAACAATATTTATAGGCAATGATGGTACGAGGCTAACGCTAATGAGCATTCAATATTCATGACATTGCCTAATAATATACATTTATATGCACACAATGCAACTCCTATCATTGATATGAAAACAATGAAATTGCATTCCTTATATACACTTCACAGCCTGTCGACAGTAATAAACATTGAAACAGAAAAGAGCAAAAAAACATTTATAATATTTTTTTTTGAGAATTATAATACAACTCATAGGCCTACTAGCACACAGTGATTATGCCTTGTACTATGTAATCTGTCATCTGCATAATGATACCAATAATGCCTCTTCATATTTGCTTTATAAAGGACAGGTTAATTTTGTATTAGTAGGATAATTATCCTAGGTTGTTACAGTATGTCTAGGTTGTGTCTTTATATTGGGAACCAGAATATGACCATTGTTGTAGTTTGTGTGTGTTATAGAGCACCAAAGTCTGACATTAATATCGCTATAGTGCGCTAAGTCCACGGGTTTGTGTACTTCTTTAATTTGTATCATAATCCACATAGGGGGATCTTATAGATCGTCTCAACTGTGTTTGAAAAATCAACAAATCATCCCGGCGCTTTCACTCGTATATATGGATATTAAGAATCAACTGACTGAAAACGCTAATGTTACTGCTGCCCAATTAGTTACTTTTTCGCAAGAAATCAGACTGACATCAAATATGACTGACTGACTTTCTTAAACGATACAGAGACACCTCCCCCGTCTATCGCAGAGACAGTTTTTTTAATTTTTTGACCACAATTCTTTTATGAGACGAATTTAAGATGACCCCATGTAGGCCTAACCCCAAGTTATTCTCCATGGAGGAAAAACCTCCACGAGCCCCTTGGAAGCACGGGATGAGCGAGTTACGTCAGGACTTCAGTGCTCTATAGGTCGTGGTTTGTGTGTGTTTTGTCGTAGTTCAAACCTGGTTGAACAATTTTGGCATTGTTGAGCTGAAGCTGCAATCTGGAGGTTATTTCAATGAATAAGACAGACTTTATAATCTGTAAAGCAGGGGTCGGCAACCTTTTTTTGAGTGGTGCAACCACTCCCTTACGGAGCTATGTGTGTGGGTGGGTGGCTGGGTGTCTGGGTATGAGCACGAAAACAGCATACACAAACACACATGCATGTATTAACTGTATATATGATGCTTTCGGGGGTGCCAGTACAGTACAGTACAGTACAGTAGAGGGACCGCCACACAGTAACTCTGTCATTTCTCTACCGTTTCGGATGCGGGGCGACTCGCCGGAACCAGGCCGGCACCCTGGATGCGTTCCTGTGGGTCTGGAAATCCCACCCCCCACTCACTTCACATTACCCTACATTACGTTTAATTAGGATGCCACAACAAACAAACAAAAAATATGTGCAGGATGTAATTTACATATCTCTGTTGTTGGGAGGAAACCTCATAACTCAAAAATATTCATTTTTCAGGAAATGAAAAATATAGAATTTTCAAGGAAATTAAGAAAACCTTATATTTCTAAAACAAAGCAATACTGCCTCATCAACGTTGGTGGTGTAACTTTATATATTGTCAATTACTTCCATGAGAGGGGGAGAGGTGGTGGAGTTAGTTGCTTTATAGCAGACATTTTGAGGGTCCAATGGAGTTAAGAGGTTTTGTCCAAAGCACTTTCTACTACTTTCCATTGGTTCAATATTTTTGAAACAACACACAGACTTAAAGGGTGTTCAATAGCACTGATTAATGTAAAAAAAAATCTAAAACCTAAAAAATTGAGTTATGAGGTTTCCTCCAGACAGCAACGATATACAGATGTGAGGGGACTTAGCTTTAATAGACTAAATTTTTGTTTTATATTGAATTCTAAAATAAACACACGGATGCCAGTGCTCCGCCTCCCCTGTGCCAATGTTGGCACTGTGTCTAAGGTTGCCCAGCCCTGCTGTAGAACATGTTAATGCAACACATGTAGTCGGAGGTCTCCCGGTTCTTCCCATGTTTAGACCTCCTAGGTATCAGGTGGGGTCAGGCGTCAGGGTTAGGTATTCAGGTAGGTGGTTTTCAACCTTTTTCAGGCTGTGCAAGTCTTTGTCAATTTGGCCAGTTTTATAGTCTAGTTTGTTGATTACTTTTTATGCGCCAATGGTCTTTCTTTTCATAGTAAATTGTCACTTAATTGGGACCTGGGATCCCCCTCCTCCCGCAAATGAATACATGAAGAAATACATCACGGGGGTTCCCACAGGTTGAGAACCACAAGTAGTACTGCCTGAAGCCGATGAATGAAAAAATACCCATCAGTGTTTCCTGGAAGACGTGTAGAATTTTGGGAGTCCCGGGTTCGAGTCCCGGGACGGGGCATTCCCGGTTGCAGCTCTGAGCCATTGGTTTACTTTTATACAATAAGTGAGAGAGAGAGAGGTCACGGAAGGGGTGAACGATTTCAAAGAATGATCTGCGATACATAAATCTCTGATTTATAGTTGCACTTTCTGTAGATACGGCAAAGAGTTTATGAAATGACTATTTTATTTTCAAGAGAACTATTGAATAAAAATTCTCGGATAATGTATCGGATAATGAATTATTACAATTATTTATTTTTTAGAAAAGGCATGATGCCCCGAAATGGTATTTTTTTTACTTTCTGTACATAATCCTGTAAGCAGAAAGCATAATATAACAATATATACGAGTAATGTTTCTATGTCTAATTAACACAACAACATAATGGCACAGATCAGCCCATAGAGGGAGCCATGGGGTCTGTCCAGTGATTGTTTTCATGATTGTTCCACATCATTCCAAAGAGGCTTTCAAACAGAAAGCACAAAATGTATAGTAATAACAATACTATAAAATAATGTATACAAGTCAGACATTGATAAATGTAAAATGCAGTGATATCTTCTGAATTGTATTAAAGTTTCCCCTCCCGACAGAACACTGTGTTTGCTCTTTGTGTTGTATATCATTGAGAATGAGCCATTTCACCTTTTGTAAAATTACTCCGTTTAGGCCTACTTTTTCATAGTCAAACATAAAACAGCACACAAATATGTATTTTATATATATATTTTTTTTTACTATAAACTAGCCTGCTCAAAGCCGGCTCTGTGGGTTCCGTTCATATACCTTCTACCTCCAAGGTGAAAAGAACTCCTCAATAGGATTCAGGAAAGGAGAATAAGGTGGAAGGAATAGAACAGAACTAGAAAAAGTGCCCTTCTGGGCACAGGTCTCCACCAGGATAGGAATGTAGGACATTGCAGCTTGCCTTCATCTGGTGGTTGGATAAAAGGGCAACAAAAGTAAATCAGGATGGAGTCTGAGAAATCTGAAAGACCGGTTTCGTTGAATGGCTCTAGAGAGACTGTGTACCAATTTGCGTGATGTTTGGACAAAATATGTAGGTGTACTGTGCAAAAACTTGTTTTGCACAAAGCGGCCTCCTGGTGGCGCTATAACAGGCCGTTCTGGAAAGTCACGGACACACAGACACACACACACACGGACGGACGGACGGAGTGCAAAACATACTCTCCCCCCATGCCTTCGGCCTGGTTGAGACAAAAATGTTCTAATGATGCCATCACCTGTGCAGTGGCTGAGATTGGGTTGGACCCTCTGGCACATGGTCAACCACAGTTGCCTGAATCTCATTAGATATGACCGTTGTCCTTCTTTCTCCTCTTCCTCCTCTTCGTCTTCCTATCCCTCCTCCTCCTCCTTGTCCTCCTCTCCCTCCTCCTCCTTCTCTCTGTCCACCTACTCCTCTACCTCGTCCTCCTCTCACTCTTACCCCTCTCCTTCTCTGGTTGTCGATCTCTTCAAGGGTCTCCATTGTTCACCCAACAAAACAGAGGCTCTCAAGTCCCTTTTATGCTGCAGTCCTGATTGCAAATTGCTCACATTCATTAATTCTCATTGATCTGAATGTTTAGAGATTTGACTATTAATTTTGTGTGTTGTAGGTTGATGCTTTGAGATTTTATGTTAGAAGTGTGTGCAACAACTGAACATTGTGTATAGTGTTTGGACAACAAGGTAATAGTTGTCTTTCATAAATGCACCGAGTCTGTAATCCACGTAACTCGAGGACCGTTCGCCCCACGACTTCAAATTTGACACACACATTCCACCACAGGGAGTGCAGTGCCCGGTGTGCACAAAAGCCTCTTCCCGAGCTCTGGACCTGATCACCCCTATACCCAGCAGCTAACATGTCCATCTGGGCCCAATTGGGATCTGATTGAGTTTCTAGGTGAAAGTGATTTTTTGTGCCAAAATCTGCCATTGAGCCCCATGTTAAAAGTCTCAAATTTGAAAGCACTATATATATGAAACATTTCAAAGATTCCTTTTCAGGCAAACATGTCCACCGTAAGATGAACCTAAGTAGGCTAGAATGGGGTTGCTAGGTGTAATTATGTAGGACTAGTAGCATGCCAAAGTTTGTGCTATTGCCATAGAGAATGCATTGGGCGTTTAAGTTAAATAACTCAGAAACTATAAAACATTTAAAAGTAAAAAAGTTCCAGCATGTGTCTCCACAGTAAGCTGAATAATAAAAAGTGTGAATGGAGTTTCTAGGTGAAAGTGATTTTTGACGTGCCCAATGTCTGCCATTGAGCCCCATTGTAAATTTTAAAGCACTATATTTCTAAAACTATGAAACATTTCAAAGATTCCTTTTCAGGCAAACATGTCCACCGTAAGATGAACCTAAGTAGGCTAGAATGGGGTTACTAGGTGTAAGTATGTAGGACTAGTAGCATGCCAAAGTTTGTGTCTCATCCTCCGCAACACCCATTCTCATACACCGCTATACTTTTAAAGGACCACTTCACCACTTTTCAACCTATCTTCATAGGTCCTCACTAATAATCATGATAAAATGGCACGATTATTTTGACTCAGTCTGTGTCTCATAGGAGGGATGTGGGCAGTTTAGAAACCGTCTTCCAGTGAACAAGATTTTTTTTACAAAAATGTTTAGATTTTCATTATCGTGAGAACGATGCAGGCTTCCATTTTCACATTGCAACTTTTCAGGACTAGAAAGCCTGCAGTTTCTATTAGCTTGTATTCCCCATCGATGATGTCACTGGAAGACGGTTTCTGAACTGCCCACAGCCCTCCTATGAGACACAGGCAGAGTAGAACATTTTTTTGTCATGATTATTAGTGAGGACCTATCATGAAGATAGGTTGAAAAGTGGTGAAGTGGTCCTTTAAGTATGTTGCGGTAGAGAGAACGTCTGTTTCGGTAATGATAATTTAATATTGTCAGACTATATATTTTAAATAAATCATGTTTATATTTAAATCAACTATTAATTTAACATTATTCATTAACTAGATATTTTCTATTGAAAATAGTTATAGCCCATTGTTTTTTGAATTTTTTTTTTTTTTTTTTATCCTCGTTTTTCATAATTTTGTATGTAGGACTAGTAGCATGCCAACGTTTGTGCTATTGCCACAGACTAGAATGCATTGGGCGTTTAAGTTAAATAACTCAGAAACTATAAAACATTTCAAAGTAAAAAGTTCCAGCATGTGTCTCCACAATAAGCTGAATAATAAAAAGTGTGAATGGAGTTTCTAGGTGAAAGTGATTTTTGACGTGCCAATGTCTGCCATTGAGCCCCATTGTGAATTTGAAAGCACTATATTTCTAAAACTATGAAACATTTCAAAGATTCCTTTTCAGGCAAACATGTCCACCGTAAGATGAACCTATAAGTAGGCTAGAATGGGCCCAGCTAACATGTCCATCTGGGCCCAATTGGGTTTTGACATGGGCTATGGACATGGGTTCCAAGTGGGCCGGGCACCCAGTTTTCACAAAGGGCCCACCCGTGTTAGCCCATATGGGTTTACGTGGGTTTCTAACTGGATCTTAGGTGGTATCCAAATGGGCCATTTTATTACAGAACCATGTGTGCGCCACCTGTGTTTGCCTATGTGTTTGAACTGGGATCTGATTGGGCCTTAACACATCGTTTGCGGGGTCAGTATCTATACGTCATTTGTCAGCCGATCGCCATGTGCGTATCACGTATCTATACGCATTTATAGCTTTTTTATTGAATACTTTAGTTCATCTTTCTATGTGCCCAGACAACATATAATGTATCTCCGATCGCATCTTCAAAGTTCCGGGTATGTGATCCTGAAAAAAGAGAGAAAAAAAAGCCCCCCCCCTCATGAAAAGAGGCGGCGGTCTATGGGCGGTCCGCTTCCTTTACGTGTATATTTCAGGGGATCTAAAATGGACGCGCCCATGATCTAGTGTGTGTGAATAGAAGAGTAACACTCGATTCCCCCTCCCCTCCTGTTTCTACATGGTTTCTCCCGAGGAGGTAGATGGATTTTCCGAGAACGAGAGAGAGACAGACCCCCCCCCCGGGGGTCGGTCTCTCTCTCGTTCTCGGAAAATGATTTAACGCACTACGCAGCCTAAGAAGTGCATCGACTTGCCCGCAGCCCGTATATGCCAATCGCCATAAAACCCCACGGCGAGTAAGAATAATCTGCAACGGATCACATGGAGTCATGGACAGATGCATCTTTCCTTCTTCATATTATGAACTAACAAACAAATCACATTATCGAGGGACCGCCATGAAATCAGTGGCCGCTGACATGTCTTCCGTTGGGGATCTGCACATAGCTGTCTTCGCCAGCAATCACTATAGCTCGTGTGATTGTAACACCTTTTTATTCATTATAATTCCAGTGATAAGACCGCAATGAACGCGTCGGGGACGTCAACGACCCGGTTGTAATGTATAACGAATACACATTTCCTCATCCTAAACCGTTGTGTTCTGTGGTGGAAGCCATTTCCCCTTCCTCGTCGAGTTGTCATCTTGACATCACAGCCGGGCTTAGCTCCTTTTTAGACGTTTTTTATCCCATTTTTAGACGCACGTCTAATAGCCGGCTATTGTTTAGTGGGATGGTCAAAAATGATTAAAAACGAGATTAAAAAAATAAATAAAAAAACGATGGGCTATAACCCGTTTTTTTTTTTTTTTCATTTCTTTCAAATCCTCAAAAATGATGAAAAACGGCGTGCTATAGTATGCCGTACGATATGGGCTATTAGACGAGCGTCTAAAAATGGGATAACAAACGTCTAAAAATAGACGTCTAAAACACGTCTAATAATAGACGTGTTTTAGACGTCTATTTTTAGTCGTCTATTTATTTATTTATTTTTTTAATCCCACGATTTTGTAACCCAGTTTTCTTTTCACCCAGTGCCAATTATCTAATGTAATCCTGGGCGCTACACTTCCTCTGCCAACCTGGGGGGGCAGCGGACTGACCTCATGCCTCCTTCTATGCATGAGTCCAAGCTGCTTCTTTTCACCTGACAGAGGGGAATTTCCACGGCCGGACGTAGCACGTGGAAGGGATACGTTATTCCAAACAGTTCCTTTCCCCTCCATCAGGCGCCCCGGCTGGCCAGGGGGAGGTAGTTTTAGAGACCAGGATTACGGCATGTTTTTGTGAGGGTATCTACCCTAGGGGACACAGGGAGAACATGCAAACTCCACACAGAAAGGCCCTATCGCCAACCCCCGCCTCGGGTATGGGCACTGATGACGCGGAGGAGGGAACACGCCGCCAGTGCCCACAGTGTCCCCAGCGGGAATCAAACCCAGGACCTTTTAGCTGTGAGGCGACAGCACTACCAACTGTGCCACCGTGCCCCTTAGACGTCTATTTTTAGATGTTTTTATCCTATTTTTAGACGCACGTCTAATAGCCGGCTATTGCTCAATGAGATGGTCAAAAATGATGAAAAACGAGGATTAAAAAAAAATTCAAAAATTCAAAAAACAATGGGCAATAACCCATGTTTTTTCATTTCTTTCATTTTTTTCAAATCCTCAAAAATGATGAAAAACGGCGTGCTATAGTATGCCTTACGGTATGGGCTATAGCCCATGTTCAAAAATGATGAAAAACGAGGTTAATTGTTTTTTCAAAATTTCAAAAAACTATGGGCTATAACCCATGTTTTTTCATTTTTTTTTTTCATTTTTTTTTTCAAATCCTCAAAAATGATGAAATACGGCGTGCTATAGTATGCCGTACGGTATGGGCTATAGCCCATGTTCAAAAATGATGAAAAACAAGGTTAAAAAAAACGATGGGCTATAACAAATGTTTTTTTTTTTTTTTTTTTCTTATCCTCTAAAATGATGAAAAACTGCGTGCTATATTATGCCGTACGGTATGGGCTATAGCCCATGTTCAAAAATGAAAAACGAGGATCTTTTTTTTTTTTTTTTTTTTTTTTTTTAACGATGGGCTATAACAAATGTTTTTTTTTTTGTTTTTTTTTTAATCCTCAAAAATTAAGAAAAACGGCGTGCTATAGTATGCAGTACGGTATGGGCTATAGCCCATGTTCAAACATGATGAAAAACGAGGATAAAAAAAATAATCAAAATTTCAAAAAAACGATGGGCTATAACCCATCGTTTTTTTCATTTTTTCATTTTTTTCAAATCCTCAAAAATGATGAAATACGGCGTGCTATAGTATGCCGTACGGTATGGGCTATAGCCCATGTTCAAAAATGATGAAAAACAAGGTTAAAAAAAACGATGGGCTATAACAAATGTTTTTTTTTTTTTTTTTTTCTTATCCTCTAAAATGATGAAAAACTGCGTGCTATATTATGCCGTACGGTATGGGCTATAGCCCATGTTCAAAAATGAAAAACGAGGATCTTTTTTTTTTTTTTTTTTTTTTTTTTTTAACGATGGGCTATAACAAATGTTTTTTTTTTTGTTTTTTTTTTAATCCTCAAAAATTAAGAAAAACGGCGTGCTATAGTATGCAGTACGGTATGGGCTATAGCCCATGTTCAAACATGATGAAAAACGAGGATAAAAAAAATAATCAAAATTTCAAAAAACGATGGGCTATAACCCATCGTTTTTTTCATTTTTTCATTTTTTTCAAATCCTCAAAAATTATGAAAAACGGCGTGCTATAGTATGCCGTACGGTATGGGCTATTAGACGAGCGTCTAAAATGGGATAAAAAACGTCTAAAAATAGACGTCTAAAACACGTCTAAAAATAGACGTGTTTTAGACGTCTATTTTTAGACGTTTTTTATCCCATTTTTAGACGCACGTCTAATAGCCGGCTATTTCTCAGTGGGATGGTCAAAAATGATGAAAAATGAGGATAATGTTTTTTTCAATTTTTTTTAAAAATGATGGGCTATATATAACCCATGTTTTTTTTGGGTTTTTTTTTTTCAAATCCTCAAAAATGATGAAAAACGGCGTGCTATAGTATGCCTTACGGTATGGGCTATAGCCCATGTTCAAAAATGATGAAAAACGAGGTTAATTGTTTTTTCAAAATTTCAAAAAACTATGGGCTATAACCCATGTTTTTTTGTTTTTTTTTCATTTTTTTTTCAAATCCTCAAAAATGATGAAATACGGCGTGCTATAGTATGCCGTACGGTATGGGCTATAGCCCATGTTCAAAAATGATGAAAAACAAGGTTAAAAAAAACGATGGGCTATAACAAATGTTTTTTTTTTCTTTTTTTTTTTATCCTCTAAAATGATGAAAAACTGCGTGCTATATTATGCCGTACGGTATGGGCTATAGCCCATGTTCAAAAATGAAAAACGAGGATCTTTTTTTTTTTTTTTTTTTTTTTTTTTTTAACGATGGGCTATAACAAATGTTTTTTTTTTTGTTTTTTTTTTAATCCTCAAAAATTATGAAAAACGGCGTGCTATAGTATGCCGTACGGTATGGGCTATAGCCCATGTTCAAACATGATGAAAAACGAGGATAAAAAAAATAATCAAAATTTAAAAAAAACGATGGGCTATAACCCATCGTTTTTTTCATTTTTTCATTTTTTTCAAATCCTCAAAAACTATAAAAAACAGCGTGCTATAGTATGCCGTACGATATAGCCCATGGTAAAAAATGATTAAAAACGAGGATTTTTTTTCTTCAAAAATTCAAAAAACGATGGGCTATAACCCATCGTTTTTTTCATTTTTTCATTTTTTTCAAATCCTCAAAAATTATGAAAAACGGCGTGCTATAGTATGCCGTACGGTATGGGCTATTAGACGAGCGTCTAAAATGGGATAAAAAACGTCAAAAAATAGACGTCTAAAACACGTCTAAAAATAGACGTGTTTTAGACGTCTATTTTTAGACGTTTTTTATCCCATTTTTAGACGCACGTCTAATAGCCGGCTATTTCTCAGTGGGATGGTCAAAAATGATGAAAAATGAGGATAATGTTTTTTTCAATTTTTTTTAAAAATGATGGGCTATATATAACCCATGTTTTTTTTGGGTTTTTTTTTTTCAAATCCTCAAAAATGATGAAAAACGGCGTGCTATAGTATGCCTTACGGTATGGGCTATAGCCCATGTTCAAAAATGTAGAAAAACGAGGTTAATTGTTTTTTCAAAATTTAAAAAAACTATGGGCTATAACCCATGTTTTTTTGTTTTTTTTTCATTTTTTTCAAATCCTCAAAAATGATGAAATACGGCGTGCTATAGTATGCCGTACGGTATGGGCTATAGCCCATGTTCAAAAATGATGAAAAACGAGGTTAAAAAAAACGATGGGCTATAACAAATGTTTTTTTTTTTTTCGTTTTTTTTTTATCCTCTAAAATGATGAAAAACTGCGTGCTATAGTATGCCGTATGATATGGGCTATAGCCCATGGTCCAAAATGATGAAAAACGAGGATAAAAAAAAAATCAAAATTTCACAAAACGATGGGCTATAACCAGGGTTGGGAGGGTTACTTTTAAAAAGGAATCCCCTACAGTTACAAGTTACTTGCTAAAAAATGTAGTCAGTAACGTAATCCCGATTACTCCATTTAAAAAGTAACTACAAGTTACTTTCAGTTACTTTTCGATTACTTTTAACACATCGATTGCGCAAAACGCTCTAAAGCGCTTTATTAATATCGAACGCCGTCTGCGCATAACGCTCTAAAGCGTTTTATTGGTTTTTTTTATGATTAATGTGCTTCATATTTATACGCGCCCGGACAACATAGAAAGTAACACCGATGTCTCTAGGAAGGTCCGTTATGTGATCCGGGAGTTAAAAGCCCCCCCCTCCTGAAAAGAGGTCTGGTCTATGCGGCATGCCGTATCCATTACGACGTACTGGAGGCGGCCTCGCCGGCATGCACGGCATAGACCAACGCAGATGTCAAGGGGATCTAAAATGGAGGTACCCATGCTAGTGTGTGTGTGAATACACTTGATTCCCCTCCCCTCCTGTTTCTACATGGTTTCTCCCGAGGCAGCAATGTAGGCCCCCCCTCTTCGTTTCGGATCGTCGCATTTCAGTTTCAGTCCCCCCCCCACTCACTTACCCACTGTGGCTGTGCCTCGAACTGCCTTTCACCGCTGCTTCGTCCTCTCATTCTCGGAAAGAAATAGCCCTCTGCCCGACGTTACTAGGAGAGATCACCGCCGTGGAACCCCCCCCAGGCCCGCGTTGTGATCGCTTTGCATCTCTCTCATTCTCGGAAAAAGGATATAACGCCTCCAACTGCAACCGCCGCTTCGTCCTCTCATTCACTCGGAAAAATAGCCCTCTGCCCGACGTTACTAGGAGAGATCACCGCCGTGGAACCCCCCCCAGGCCCGCGTTGCGATCGCTTTCCACCTCGTCCTCTCATTCTCGAAAAAAGAGAGCCCTCTGCCCGTATATAAGAATAATCTGCAACGGTCGCCATGTCATAATGATACGTGAAACGAATGACGTATTATGAGAGAGATGATCAACTGGCCGCTTTATATGTCTTGACCACCCATGTTTGGGCAAATAAGCCCGTATAGCGATTCTCGACTCGACACCGTGGATCACCATTAGCCATAGAGCCTTCGCCAGGCAACACTATCCGTACTCCGTAGTGTGGTTGTAACCGACTTTTTATTCATTATAATTGCAGTGATAAGACCGCAATGAAGGCGTCTGCGACGTAATCGACCCGTTTGTAATGTACAGTATAACGAATACACATTGATTAGAGTCTCTCTCTCTCCTCCTTTCCACCGCTTATCTCTCCTGAGGTTCTTTGCCCCAGAACATGTCCAGACATGTCTGTCAACAACGACTAACGTGTCTCACCGTTACACAATACACTATCGTTCTGAAACGATCGGAAGGTAGACTGCCTGGTACACTGATCAAGACATGTGTTGCCCCCCCTGTTACTGAGACAATTTCAGATATGTCTATAGTATGTACATGTCGCTATATGCCTTGTCTAAAATACTATTTTTCAGAGAGGATTTCAGAGAATGAAGGACCTGAAGAACTATTATTCACAAAATAAGGCCTATAGCGACATGTACATAATATATACCGTATGAAACAGAAGACTCTCTGCTTTCATAAGAAAAAAACTAATACTGTAATAATAATACAAATCACACCCCTGTGAAGTGAGCAGTGCAATGTTGTGCAACATTGCACTGCTCACTTCACAGGGGTGTGATTAATACAATAATACAAATCACACCCCTGTGAAGTGAGCAGTGCAATGTTGCACTGCTCACTTCACAGGGGTGTGATTTGTATTATTATTACAGTAGAAGTATTTTTCTTATGAAAGCAGAGAGTCTTCTGTTTCATACGGTATATCATATGTACATGTCGCTATAGGCCTTATTTTGTGAATAATGGTTCTTCAGGTCCATGCATTTTCTGAAATCCTCTCTGGTGGGCGCAAGCTGCATTCAACAGCCAATTACTGACAAACTATACATGGGACCATGTGTATTTGTTTTCCTCCTAAAAGTAGACATTCAGGGCTTTCATTCAGTGTGTAGTATGTATATGATATTATTTGTGTTCATTTTTATATCTGTCTGTCAATGTCTGTCAACTTCAACCTTCCATATCTCTGCTGTTTTTTCAAAAGAGCAGCGTGCAGCGAAAAGCAGGTTTTAGAAAAAGGTCAATATCTCCAGAATGGAAGATGGTAGAATCATATATTTTTTTTTAAATTGAAGTGGACTAGTTTGGCGTTCTTTTGATTTATGCGATGTGCGATGTGCTATAAGAGGCCCCTCGCTGTGGGCCCCTAAAAAGTTAAAAAGTCCAATGTTAATCGTGTAGCACAAGCAATCCTGAGTAGAATTTCAAGCGTTAGCAATCAATGTGTTAAGTAAAACTCAATTTAATTAGATAATACAAGTTTTACCATTGATAGACAAGAATGTTGAGCCTATGAAATTAAGATAAGGACAACTGAAATATGGTTAAGGTCATTTCATTGTTAAGAATTTTACCTCTCTGAACAGTTACATTACTGTATTGTGTCAACTTATAACAGATCATAAGAAAAATGCATCTTGACCTACAGAACCATTTTGATTGTTTGATTGACAACAACCAACAACTTTGACAACCAACAACTTGACAACACATCCATGTGTGGTCAAAGTGGCAAATAAAAACTATTTTTGACATTCCTGGCTGACACTCATTTAGATAGACATGGCATGAGTTTAAAACATTGACTAGACAGTAAAGACTAATTTATATAGTCTACAAATAACTCAGCCCTATACAATTATATTTATACCCCGTAGGCTACTCTTTAAATAAAAAGCCTCATTGTATTTGACCTAAAAGAGAAGACTGCGCTACCCATTATTTATCCCTAATCCAATATATCATATGCTCTCCTATCTAGTATCTCTGCAGTGTTGCCTGGTCTGATTATTATAAGCCACATTGGGCTTATTTTTCTGAAGTTGCTTGTAAATAATGGTAGAACGGTTGTGAGCTTGTAGATCGTCTATTTTCAAATAGCCAACATATATAAATATGCACATTGTTTAATGGACGATATATATAGCGTTGAAGTGCTCGTGTGGCCTTTTATAGTCGCTTCTTTTGGGCTTGTTTTCATAGACCTGGTTGCTTATTTCTCTCGCAAATTGGCAACACCGCCAGCAGCAGCCTCCACTGTGAGGATTTTACACAGAGTCAGAGAGGTGCGCGCTGCGCTCAACTCCAATCCATTCCGTTTGGTGTTATAATAATTTATAACTTGTTTGTAAAATTAATGAGGGGAAGGGGAGAATGTAATCCTCATGTAACCCCCGTTACAACACCCCCGTTACTGTAATCCAGATTACACATTTTAAAATGTACTCTAAGACGTTACAGTTACGTTTTTTTTTTACTCTGATTACAGTAACGGATTACATGTAATCCGTTACTTCCCAACCCTGGCTATAACCCATCGTTTTTTTTTCATTTTTTCATTTTTTTCAAATCCTCAAAAATGATGAAAAACGGCGTGCTATAGTATGCCGTACGATATGGGCTATAGCCCATGGTCCAAAATGATGAAAAACGGACAGTGAAAATGTTCTTCAGGAGACTTGAACCCTGAATGTTTTGTTTTATAAACGTCTAAAACAAATCTAAAAATAAACGTGTTTTAGACGTCTATTTTTAGACGTTTTTTAGACGTCTATTTTTAGACGTTTTTTATCCCATTTTTAGACGCACGTCTAATAGCCGGCTATTGCTCAGTGGGATGGTCAAAAATGATGAAAAACAAGGATTAAAAAAAGAAAAAAAAAAAGAAAAAAAACGAGGGGCTATAATCCATCGTTTTTTTTTTAAATTTCTTTCAAATCCTCAAAAATGATGAAAAAACGGCGTGCTATAGTATGCCATAGCACGCCGTTTTTCATCCACGTACGCCGTACGGTATGGGCTATAGCCCATGTTCAAAAATGATGAAAAACGAGGTTAATTTTCTTTTCTCGAAAATTCAAAAAACGATGGGCTATAACCCATGTTTTTTTTTTTTTTTAATCCTCAAAAATGATGAAAAAC
This sequence comes from Protomyctophum parallelum, assembly GCF_964188405.1. Classification (NCBI taxonomy): domain Eukaryota; kingdom Metazoa; phylum Chordata; class Actinopteri; order Myctophiformes; family Myctophidae; genus Protomyctophum; species Protomyctophum parallelum. The sequence continues at coordinate 24,438,638 of NC_139703.1, read as the reverse complement.
TGCGTGCTATAGTATGCCGTACGGTATGGGCTATTAGACGATCGTCTAAAATGGGATAAAAAACGTCTAAAAATAGACATCTAAAACACGTCTAAAAATCGACGTGTTTTAGACGTCTATTTTTAGACGTTTTTTATCCCATTTTAGACGCACATTAGCCCATGTTCAAAAATGATGAAAAACGAGGTTAATTTTTTTTTAGAAAATTCAAAAAACAATGGGCTATAACCCATGTTTGTTTTTTTTTCATTTTTTTCAAATCCTCAAAAATGATGAAAAACGGCGTGCTATAGTATGCCGTACGGTAGGGGCTATAGCCCATGTTCAAAAATGATGAAAAACGAGGTAATTTTTTTTTCAAAAATTCAAAAAACAATGGGCTATAACCCATGTTTTTTGAAATTTTGAATTTTTTTCAAATCCTCAAAAATGATAAAAAATGATGAAAAACGACGTGCTATAGTATGCCGTACGGTAGGGGCTATAGCCCATGTTCAAAAATGATGAAAAACGAGGTTAATTTCTTTTTTCAAAAATTAAAAAAACAATGGGCTATAACCCATGTTTTTTGAAATTTTTAATTTTTTTCAAATCCTCAAAAATGATGAAAAACGGCGTGCTATAGTATGCCGTACGGTAGGGGCTATAGCCCATGTTCAAAAATGATGAAAAATGAGGTAATTTTTTTTTTCAAAAATTCAACAAAACGATGGGCTATAACCCATTTTTTTGAAATTTTGAATTTTTTTCAAATCCTCAAAAATGATGAAAAACGGCGTGCTATAGTATGCCGTACGGTAGGGGCTATAGCCCATGGTCAAAAATGATGAAAAACGAGGTTAATTTTTTTTTTCAAAAATTCAAAAAACGATGGGCTATAACCCATGTTTTTTTAAAATTTTGATTTTTTTTCAAATCCTCAAAAATGATGAAAAATGATGAAATACTACGTGCTATAGTATGCCGTACGGTAGGGGCTATAGCCCATGTTCAAAAATGATGAAAAACGAGGTAATTTCTTTTTTCAAAAATAAAAAAAACAATGGGCTATAACCCATGTTTTTTGAAATTTAGAAATGTTTTCAAATCCTCAAAAATGATGAAAAACGGCGTGCTATAGTATGCCGTACGGTAGGGGCTATAGCCCATGTTCAAAAATGATGAAAAACGAGGTTAATTTTTTTTTTTTTTAATTCAAAAAACGATGGGCTATAACCCATGTTTTTTGAATTTTTTTTTTTTTTTTTAATCCTCAAAAATGATGAAAAATGATGAAAAACGGTGTGCTATAGTTTGCCGTACGGTAGGGGCTATAGCCCATGTTCAAAAATGATGAAAAACGAGGTTAATTTTTTTTTCAAAAATTCAAAAAACGATGGGTTATAACCCATGTTTTTTGAAATTTTGATTTTTTTTCAAATCCTCAAAAATGATGAAAAATGATGAAAAACGACGTGCTATAGTATGCCGTACGGTAGGGGCTATAGCCCATGTTCAAAAATGATGAAAAACGAGGTAATTTTTTTTTTCAAAAATTCAAAAAACGATGGGATATAACCCATGTCTTTTTGAAATTTTGAATTTTTTTCAAATCCTCAAAAATGATGAAAAATGATGAAAAACGACGTGCTATAGTATGCCGTACGGTAGGGGCTATAGCCCATGTTCAAATATGATGAAAAACGAGGTTAATTTCTTTTTTCAAAAATAAAAAAAACAATGGGCTATAACCCATGTTTTTTGAAATTTTGAATTTTTTTCAAATCCTCAAAAATGATGAAAAACGGCGTGCTATAGTATGCCGTACGGTAGGGGCTATAGCCCATGTTCAAAAATGATGAAAAACGAGGTAATTTTTTTTTCAAAAATTCAAAAAACAATGGGCTATAACCCATGTTTTTTGAAATTTTGAATTTTTTTCAAATCCTCAAAAATGATGAAAAACGGCGTGCTATAGTATGCCGTACGGTAGGGGCTATAGCCCATGTTCAAAAATGATGAAAAACGAGGTATTTTTTTTTTTTCAAAAATTCAAAAAACGATGGGCTATAACCCATTTTTTTTGAATTTTAGATTTTTTTTCAAATCCTCAAAAATGATGAAAAACGGCGTGCTATAGTATGCCGTACGGTAGGGGCTATAGCCCATGTTCAAAAATGATTAAAAACGAGGTAATTTTTTTTTCCAAAAATTCAAAAAACGATGGGCTATAACCCATTTTTTTGAAATTTTGAATTTTTTTCAAATCCTCAAAAATGATGAAAAACGGCGTGCTATAGTATGCCGTACGGTAGGGGCTATAGCCCATGTTCAAAAATGATGAAAAACGAGGTAAATTTTTTTTTCAAAAATTCAAAAAACGATGGGCTATAACCCATGTTTTTTGAAATTTTGAATTTTTTTCAAATCCTCAAAAATGATGAAAAACGGCGTGCTATAGTATGCCGTACGGTAGGGGCTATAGCCCATGGTCAAAAATGATAAAAAACGAGGTTAAAAAAAAAAATCTAAAATTCAAAAAACGATTGGCTATAACCCATGTTTTTTGAATTTTTTAATTTTTTTCAAATCCTCAAAAATGATGAAAAACGGCGTGCTATAGAATGCCGTACGGTAGGGGCTATAGCCCATGTTAAAAAATGATGAAAAACGAGGTAATTTTATTTTTCAAAAATTCAAAAAACGATGGGCTATAACCCATTTTTTTTGAATTTTTGAATTTTTTTCAAATCCTCAAAAATGATGAAAAACAGCGTGCTATAGTATGCCGTACGTTAGGGGCTATAGCCCATGTTCAAAAATGATTAAAAACGAGGTTAATTTTTTTTTTTTTAATTCAAAAAACGATGGGCTATAACCCATGTTTTTTGAATTTTTGAATTTTTTTCAAATCCTCAAAAATGATGAAAAACGGCGTGCTATAGTATGCCGTACGGTAGGGGCTATAGCCCATGTTCAAAAATTATGAAAAACGAGGTTAATTTTTTTTTCAAAAATTAAAAAAACGATGGGCTATAACCCATGTTTTTTGAAATTTTGAATTTTTTTCAAATCCTCAAAAATGATGAAAAACGGCGTGCTATAGTATGCCGTACGGTAGGGGCTATAGCCCATGGTCAAAAATGATAAAAAACGAGGTTAAAAAAAAAATCTAAAATTCAAAAAACGATTGGCTATAACCCATGTTTTTTGAATTTTTAATTTTTTTTCAAATCCTCAAAAATGATGAAAAACGGCGTGCTATAGAATGCCGTACGGTAGGGGCTATAGCCCATGTTAAAAAATGATGAAAAACGAGGTAATTTTATTTTTCAAAAATTCAAAAAACGATGGGCTATAACCCATTTTTTTTGAATTTTTTAATTTTTTTCAAATCCTCAAAAATGATGAAAAACGGCGTGCTATAGTATGCCGCACGGTAGGGGCTATAGCCCATGGTAAAAAATGATTAAAAACGAGGTTAATTTTTTTTTTTTTTAATTCAAAAAACGATGGGCTATAACCCATGTTTTTTGAATTTTTGAATTTTTTTCAAATCCTCAAAAATGATGAAAAACGGCGTGCTATAGTATGCCGCACGGTAGGGGCTATAGCCCATGGTCAAAAATGATGAAAAACGAGGTAATTTAATTTTTCAAAAATTCAAAAAACGATGGGCTATAACCCATTTTTTTTGAATTTTTGAATTTTTTTCAAATCCTCAAAAATGATGAAAAACAGCGTGCTATAGTATGCCGTACGTTAGGGGCTATAGCCCATGTTCAAAAATGATTAAAAACGAGGTTAATTTATTTTTCAAAAATTCAAAAAACGATGGGCTATAACCCATTTTTTTAATTTTTTAAATTTTTTCAAATCCTCAAAAATGATGAAAAACGGCGTGCTATAGTATGCCGTACGGTAGGGGCTATAGCCCATGGTCAAAAATGATGAAAAACGAGGTTAATTTTTTTTTTTTTTTATTAAAAAAACGATGGGCTATAACCCATGTTTTTTGAATTTTTTTTTTAATCCTCAAAAATGATGAAAAACGGCGTGCTATAGTATGCCGTACGGTAGGGGCTATAGCCCATGTTCAAAAATGATGAAAAACGAGGTTATTTCTTTTTTCAAAAATTCAAAAAACGATGGGCTATAACCCATTTATTTTGAAATTTTGATTTTTTTTCAAATCCTCAAAAATGATTAAAAACGGCGTGCTATAGTATGCCGTACGGTAGGGGCTATAGCCCATGTTCAAAAATGATTAAAAACGAGGTTAATTTTTTTTTTCAAAAATTCAAAAAACGATGGGCTATAACCCATTTTTTTGAAATTTTGCATTTTTTTCAAATCCTCAAAAATGATGAAAAACGGCGTGCTATAGTATGCCGTACGGTAGGGGCTATAGCCCATGGTCAAAAATGATGAAAAACGAGGTTAATTTTTTTTTTTTTTAATTCAAAAAACGATGGGCTATAACCCATGTTTTTTGAAATTTTGATTTTTTTTTTAATCCTCAAAAATGATGAAAAACGGCGTGCTATAGTATGCCGTACGGTAGGGGCTATAGCCCATGTTAAAAAATGATGAAAAACGAGGTTATTTTTTTTTTTTTAAATAAAAAAAACGATGGGCTATAACCCATGTTTTTTGAAATTTTGAATTTTTTTCAAATCCTCAAAAATGATGAAAAACGGCGTGCTATAGTATGCCGTACGGTAGGGGCTATAGCCCATGTTCAAAAATGATGAAAAACGAGGTAATTTTATTTTTCAAAAATTCAAAAAACGATGGGCTATAGCCAATTTTTTTTGAATTTTTGAATTTTTTTTCAAATCCTCAAAAATGATGAAAAACAGCGTGCTATAGTATGCCGTACGTTAGGGGCTATAGCCCATGTTCAAAAATGATTAAAAACGAGGTTAATTTTTTTTTTCAAAAATTCAAAAAACGATGGGCTATAACCCATTTTTTTGAATTTTTGAATTTTTTTCAAATCCTCAAAAATGATGAAAAACGGCGTGCTATAGTATGCCGTACGGTAGGGGCTATAGCCCATGTTCAAAAATGATTAAAAACGAGGTTAATTTTTTTTTTCAAAAATTCAAAAAACGATGGGCTATAACCCATTTTTTTGAATTTTTGAATTTTTTTCAAATCCTCAAAAATGATGAAAAACGGCGTGCTATAGTATGCCGTACAGTAGGGGCTATAGCCCATGGTCAAAAATGATGAAAAACGAGGTTAAAATTTTTTTTTAAAAATTAAAAAAACGATGGGCGATAACCCATGTTTTTTGAAATTTTGATTTTTTTTTTAATCCTCAAAAATGATGAAAAACGGCGTGCTATAGTATGCCGTACGGTAGGGGCTATAGCCCATGTTCAAAAATGATGAAAAACAAGGTAATTTTATTTTTCAAAAATTCAAAAAACGATGGACTATAACCCATTTTTTTTGAATTTTTGAATTTTTTTCAAATCCTCAAAAATGATGAAAAACAGCGTGCTATAGTATGCCGTACGGTAGGGGCTATAGCCCATGTTCAAAAATGATGAAAAACAAGGTAATTTTATTTTTCAAAAATTCAAAAAACGATGGACTATAACCCATTTATTTTGAAATTTTGATTTTTTTTCAAATCCTCAAAAATGATTAAAAACGGCGTGCTATAGTATGCCGTACGGTAGGGGCTATAGCCCATGTTCAAAAATGATTAAAAACGAGGTTAATTTTTTTTTTCAAAAATTCAAAAAACGATGGGCTATAACCCATTTTTTTGAAATTTTGCATTTTTTTCAAATCCTCAAAAATGATGAAAAACGGCGTGCTATAGTATGCCGTACGGTAGGGGCTATAGCCCATGGTCAAAAATGATGAAAAACGAGGTTAATTTTTTTTTTTTTAAATTCAAAAAACGATGGGCTATAACCCATGTTTTTTGAAATTTTGATTTTTTTTTTAATCCTCAAAAATGATGAAAAACGGCGTGCTATAGTATGCCGTACGGTAGGGGCTATAGCCCATGTTAAAAAATGATGAAAAACGAGGTTATTTTTTTTTTCAAAAATAAAAAAAACGATGGGCTATAACCCATGTTTTTTGAAATTTTGAATTTTTTTCAAATCCTCAAAAATGATGAAAAACGGCGTGCTATAGTATGCCGTACGGTAGGGGCTATAGCCCATGTTCAAAAATGATGAAAAACGAGGTAATTTTATTTTTCAAAAATTCAAAAAACGATGGGCTATAGCCAATTTTTTTTGAATTTTTGAATTTTTTTTCAAATCCTCAAAAATGATGAAAAACAGCGTGCTATAGTATGCCGTACGTTAGGGGCTATAGCCCATGTTCAAAAATGATTAAAAACGAGGTTAATTTTTTTTTTCAAAAATTCAAAAAACGATGGGCTATAACCCATTTTTTTTAATTTTTGAATTTTTTTCAAATCCTCAAAAATGATGAAAAACGGCGTGCTATAGTATGCCGTACAGTAGGGGCTATAGCCCATGGTCAAAAATGATGAAAAACGAGGTTAAAAAAAAAATTAAAAAATTAAAAAAACGATGGGCGATAACCCATGTTTTTTGAAATTTTGATTTTTTTTTTAATCCTCAAAAATGATGAAAAACGGCGTGCTATAGTATGCCGTACGGTAGGGGCTATAGCCCATGTTCAAAAATGATGAAAAACAAGGTAATTTTATTTTTCAAAAATTCAAAAAACGATGGACTATAACCCATTTTTTTTGAATTTTTGAATTTTTTTCAAATCCTCAAAAATGATGAAAAACAGCGTGCTATAGTATGCCGTACGGTAGGGGGTATAGCCCATGTTCAAAAATGATGAAAAACGAGGTAATTTCTTTTTTTTTAAAAATAAAAAAACGATGGGCTATAACCCATGTTTTTTTAATTTTGAATTTTTTTCAAATCCTCAAAAATGATGAAAAACAGCGTGCTATAGTATGCCGTACATTAGGGGCTATAGCCCATGTTCAAAAATGATTAAAAACGAGGTTAATTTTTTGTTTCAAAAATTCAAAAAACGATGGGCTATAACCCATTTTTTTGAATTTTTGAATTTTTTTCAAATCCTCAAAAATGATGAAAAACGGCGTGCTATAGTATGCCATACGGTAGGGGCTATAGCCCATGTTCAAAAATGATGAAAAACTAGGTTAATTTTTTTTTTTCAAAAATTCAAAAAACGATGGGCTATAACCCATGTTTTTTGAAATTTTGAATTTTTTTCAAATCCTCAAAAATGATGAAAAACGGCGTGCTATAGTATGCCGTACGGTAGGGGCTATAGCCCATGTTCAAAAATGATGAAAAACGAGGTATTTTTTTTTTTTCAAAAATTCAAAAAACGATGGGCTATAACCCATTTTTTTTGAATTTTAGATTTTTTTTCAAATCCTCAAAAATGATGAAAAACGGCGTGCTATAGTATGCCGTACGGTAGGGGCTATAGCCCATGTTCAAAAATGATTAAAAACGAGGTAATTTTTTTTTCCAAAAATTCAAAAAACGATGGGCTATAACCCATTTTTTTGAAATTTTGAATTTTTTTCAAATCCTCAAAAATGATGAAAAACGGCGTGCTATAGTATGCCGTACGGTAGGGGCTATAGCCCATGTTCAAAAATGATGAAAAACGAGGTTAATTTTTTTTTCAAAAATTCAAAAAACGATGGGCTATAACCCATGTTTTTTGAAATTTTGAATTTTTTTCAAATCCTCAAAAATGATGAAAAACGGCGTGCTATAGTATGCCGTACGGTAGGGGCTATAGCCCATGGTCAAAAATGATAAAAAACGAGGTTAAAAAAAAAAATCTAAAATTCAAAAAACGATTGGCTATAACCCATGTTTTTTGAATTTTTTAATTTTTTTCAAATCCTCAAAAATGATGAAAAACGGCGTGCTATAGAATGCCGTACGGTAGGGGCTATAGCCCATGTTAAAAAATGATGAAAAACGAGGTAATTTTATTTTTCAAAAATTCAAAAAACGATGGGCTATAACCCATTTTTTTTGAATTTTTTAATTTTTTTCAAATCCTCAAAAATGATGAAAAACAGCGTGCTATAGTATGCCGTACGTTAGGGGCTATAGCCCATGTTCAAAAATGATTAAAAACGAGGTTAATTTTTTTTTTTTTAATTCAAAAAACGATGGGCTATAACCCATGTTTTTTGAATTTTTGAATTTTTTTCAAATCCTCAAAAATGATGAAAAACGGCGTGCTATAGTATGCCGTACGGTAGGGGCTATAGCCCATGTTCAAAAATTATGAAAAACGAGGTTAATTTTTTTTTCAAAAATTAAAAAAACGATGGGCTATAACCCATGTTTTTGAAATTTGAATTTTTTTCAAATCCTCAAAATGATGAAAAACGGCGTGCTATAGTATGCCGTACGGTAGGGGCTATAGCCCATGGTCAAAAATGATAAAAAACGAGGTTAAAAAAAAAATCTAAAATTCAAAAAACGATTGGCTATAACCCATGTTTTTTGAAATTTTAATTTTTTTTCAAATCCTCAAAAATGATGAAAAACGGCGTGCTATAGAATGCCGTACGGTAGGGGCTATAGCCCATGTTAAAAAATGATGAAAAACGAGGTAATTTTATTTTTCAAAAATTCAAAAAACGATGGGCTATAACCCATTTTTTTTGAATTTTTGAATTTTTTTCAAATCCTCAAAAATGATGAAAAACGGCGTGCTATAGTATGCCGCACGGTAGGGGCTATAGCCCATGGTCAAAAATGATTAAAAACGAGGTTAATTTTTTTTTTTTTAATTCAAAAAACGATGGGCTATAACCCATGTTTTTTGAATTTTTGAATTTTTTTCAAATCCTCAAAAATGATGAAAAACGGCGTGCTATAGTATGCCGCACGGTAGGGGCTATAGCCCATGGTCAAAAATGATGAAAAACGAGGTAATTTAATTTTTCAAAAATTCAAAAAACGATGGGCTATAACCCATTTTTTTTGAATTTTGAATTTTTTTCAAATCCTCAAAAATGATGAAAAACAGCGTGCTATAGTATGCCGTACGTTAGGGGCTATAGCCCATGTTCAAAAATGATTAAAAACGAGGTTAATTTATTTTTCAAAAATTCAAAAACGATGGGCTATAACCCATTTTTTTAATTTTTTAAATTTTTTCAAATCCTCAAAAATGATGAAAAACGGCGTGCTATAGTATGCCGTACGGTAGGGGCTATAGCCCATGGTCAAAAATGATGAAAAACGAGGTTAATTTTTTTTTTTTTTTATTAAAAAAACGATGGGCTATAACCCATGTTTTTTGAATTTTTTTTTTAATCCTCAAAAATGATGAAAAACGGCGTGCTATAGTATGCCGTACGGTAGGGGCTATAGCCCATGTTCAAAAATGATGAAAAACGAGGTTATTTCTTTTTTCAAAAATTCAAAAAACGATGGGCTATAACCCATTTATTTTGAAATTTTGATTTTTTTTCAAATCCTCAAAAATGATTAAAAACGGCGTGCTATAGTATGCCGTACGGTAGGGGCTATAGCCCATGTTCAAAAATGATTAAAAACGAGGTTAATTTTTTTTTTCAAAAATTCAAAAAACGATGGGCTATAACCCATTTTTTTGAAATTTTGCATTTTTTTCAAATCCTCAAAAATGATGAAAAACGGCGTGCTATAGTATGCCGTACGGTAGGGGCTATAGCCCATGGTCAAAAATGATGAAAAACGAGGTTAATTTTTTTTTTTTAAATTCAAAAAACGATGGGCTATAACCCATGTTTTTTGAAATTTTGATTTTTTTTTTAATCCTCAAAAATGATGAAAAACGGCGTGCTATAGTATGCCGTACGGTAGGGGCTATAGCCCATGTTAAAAAATGATGAAAAACGAGGTTATTTTTTTTTTTTTAAATAAAAAAAACGATGGGCTATAACCCATGTTTTTTGAAATTTTGAATTTTTTTCAAATCCTCAAAAATGATGAAAAACGGCGTGCTATAGTATGCCGTACGGTAGGGGCTATAGCCCATGTTCAAAAATGATGAAAAACGAGGTAATTTTATTTTTCAAAAATTCAAAAAACGATGGGCTATAGCCAATTTTTTTTGAATTTTTGAATTTTTTTTCAAATCCTCAAAAATGATGAAAAACAGCGTGCTATAGTATGCCGTACGTTAGGGGCTATAGCCCATGTTCAAAAATGATTAAAAACGAGGTTAATTTTTTTTTCAAAAATTCAAAAAACGATGGGCTATAACCCATTTTTTTGAATTTTTGAATTTTTTTCAAATCCTCAAAAATGATGAAAAACGGCGTGCTATAGTATGCCGTACGGTAGGGGCTATAGCCCATGTTCAAAAATGATTAAAAACGAGGTTAATTTTTTTTTTCAAAAATTCAAAAAACGATGGGCTATAACCCATTTTTTTGAATTTTTGAATTTTTTTCAAATCCTCAAAAATGATGAAAAACGGCGTGCTATAGTATGCCGTACAGTAGGGGCTATAGCCCATGGTCAAAAATGATGAAAAACGAGGTTAAAAAAAAAATTTAAAAATTAAAAAAACGATGGGCGATAACCCATGTTTTTTGAAATTTTGATTTTTTTTTTAATCCTCAAAAATGATGAAAAACGGCGTGCTATAGTATGCCGTACGGTAGGGGCTATAGCCCATGTTCAAAAATGATGAAAAACAAGGTAATTTTATTTTTCAAAAATTCAAAAAACGATGGACTATAACCCATTTTTTTTGAATTTTTGAATTTTTTTCAAATCCTCAAAAATGATGAAAAACAGCGTGCTATAGTATGCCGTACGGTAGGGGCTATAGCCCATGTTCAAAAATGATGAAAAACAAGGTAATTTTATTTTTCAAAAATTCAAAAAACGATGGACTATAACCCATTTATTTTGAAATTTTGATTTTTTTTCAAATCCTCAAAAATGATTAAAAACGGCGTGCTATAGTATGCCGTACGGTAGGGGCTATAGCCCATGTTCAAAAATGATTAAAAACGAGGTTAATTTTTTTTTTCAAAAATTCAAAAAACGATGGGCTATAACCCATTTTTTTGAAATTTTGCATTTTTTTCAAATCCTCAAAAATGATGAAAAACGGCGTGCTATAGTATGCCGTACGGTAGGGGCTATAGCCCATGGTCAAAAATGATGAAAAACGAGGTTAATTTTTTTTTTTTTAATTCAAAAAACGATGGGCTATAACCCATGTTTTTTGAAATTTTGATTTTTTTTTTAATCCTCAAAAATGATGAAAAACGGCGTGCTATAGTATGCCGTACGGTAGGGGCTATAGCCCATGTTAAAAAATGATGAAAAACGAGGTTATTTTTTTTTTCAAAAATAAAAAAAACGATGGGCTATAACCCATGTTTTTTGAAATTTTGAATTTTTTTCAAATCCTCAAAAATGATGAAAAACGGCGTGCTATAGTATGCCGTACGGTAGGGGCTATAGCCCATGTTCAAAAATGATGAAAAACGAGGTAATTTTATTTTTCAAAAATTCAAAAAACGATGGGCTATAGCCAATTTTTTTTGAATTTTTGAATTTTTTTTCAAATCCTCAAAAATGATGAAAAACAGCGTGCTATAGTATGCCGTACGTTAGGGGCTATAGCCCATGTTCAAAAATGATTAAAAACGAGGTTAATTTTTTTTTTCAAAAATTCAAAAAACGATGGGCTATAACCCATTTTTTTGAATTTTTGAATTTTTTTCAAATCCTCAAAAATGATGAAAAACGGCGTGCTATAGTATGCCGTACGGTAGGGGCTATAGCCCATGTTCAAAAATGATTAAAAACGAGGTTAATTTTTTTTTTCAAAAATTCAAAAAACGATGGGCTATAACCCATTTTTTTTAATTTTTGAATTTTTTTCAAATCCTCAAAAATGATGAAAAACGGCGTGCTATAGTATGCCGTACAGTAGGGGCTATAGCCCATGGTCAAAAATGATGAAAAACGAGGTTAAAAAAAAAATTAAAAAATTAAAAAAACGATGGGCGATAACCCATGTTTTTTTAAATTTTGATTTTTTTTTTAATCCTCAAAAATGATGAAAAACGGCGTGCTATAGTATGCCGTACGGTAGGGGCTATAGCCCATGTTCAAAAATGATGAAAAACAAGGTAATTTTATTTTTCAAAAATTCAAAAAACGATGGACTATAACCCATTTTTTTTGAATTTTTTAATTTTTTTCAAATCCTCAAAAATGATGAAAAACAGCGTGCTATAGTATGCCGTACGGTAGGGGGTATAGCCCATGTTCAAAAATGATGAAAAACGAGGTAATTTCTTTTTTAAAAAAAAAAAAAAAAACGATGGGCTATAACCCATGTTTTTTTTAATTTTGAATTTTTTTCAAATCCTCAAAAATGATGAAAAACAGCGTGCTATAGTATGCCGTACGTTAGGGGCTATAGCCCATGTTCAAAAATGATTAAAAACGAGGTTAATTTTTTGTTTCAAAAATTCAAAAAACGATGGGCTATAACCCATTTTTTTGAATTTTTGAATTTTTTTCAAATCCTCAAAAATGATGAAAAACGGCGTGCTATAGTATGCCATACGGTAGGGGCTATAGCCCATGTTCAAAAATGATGAAAAACTAGGTTAATTTTTTTTTTTCAAAAATTCAAAAAACGATGGGCTATAACCCATGTTTTTTGAAATTTTGAATTTTTTTCAAATCCTCAAAAATGATGAAAAATGATGAAAAACGGCGTGCTATAGTATGCCGTACGGTAGGGGCTATAGCCCATGTTCAAAAATGATGAAAAACTAGGTTAATGTTTTTTTTCAAAAATTCAAAAAACGATGGGCTATAACCCATGTTTTTGAAATTTTGATTTTTTTTCAAATCCTCAAAAATGATGAAAAACTACGTGCTATAGTATGCCGTACGGTAGGGGCTATAGCCCATGTTCAAAAATGATGAAAAACTAGGTTAATTTTTTTTTCAAAAAATAAAAAAACAATGGGCTATAACCCATGTTTTTTTAAATTTTGAAAAATTTTCAAATCCTCAAAAATGATGAAAAATGGCGTGCTATAGTATGCCGTACGGTAGGGGCTATAGCCCATGTTCAAAAATGATGAAAAACGAGGTTAATTTTTTTTTTCAAAAATTCAAAAAACGATGGGCTATAACCCATGTTTTTTGAAATTTAGATTTTTTTAAAAATCCTCAAAAATGATGAAAAATGATGAAAAACGGCGTGCTATAGTATGCCGTACGGTAGGGGCTATAGCCCATGTTCAAAAATGATGAAAAACGAGGTTAATTATTTTTTCAAAAAATAAAAAAACGATGGGCTATAACCCATGTTTTTTTTATTTTGAATTTTTTCAAATCCTCAAAAATGATGAAAAACGGCGTGCTATAGTATGCCGTACGGTAGGGGCTATAGCCCATGTTCAAAAATGATGAAAAACTAGGTTAATTTTTTTTTTCAAAAATTCAAAAAACGATAGGCTATAACCCATGTTTTTTGAAATTTTGAATTTTTTTCAAATCCTCAAAAATGATGAAAAATGATGAAAAACGGCGTGCTATAGTATGCCGTACGGTAGGGGCTATAGGCCATGTTCAAAAATGATGAAAAACGAGGTTTTTTTTTTCTTTTTCTAAAATTAAAAAAAACGATGGGCTATAACCCATGTTTTTTTAAATTTAGATTTTTTTTTAAATCCTCAAAAATGATGAAAAATGATGAAAAACGGCGTGCTATAGTATGCCGTACGGTAGGGGCTATAGCCCATGTTCAAAAATGATGAAAAACTAGGTTAATGTTTTTTTTTCAAAAATTCAAAAAACGATGGGCTATAACCCATGTTTTTGAAATTTTGATTTTTTTTCAAATCCTCAAAAATGATGAAAAACTACGTGCTATAGTATGCCGTACGGTAGGGCTATAGCCCATGTTCAAAAATGATGAAAAACTAGGTTAATTTTTTTTCAAAAAATAAAAAAACAATGGGCTATAACCCATGTTTTTTGAAATTTTTGAAAATTTTGAAAATCCTCAAAAATGATGAAAAATGGCGTGCTATAGTATGCCGTACGGTAGGGGCTATAGCCCATGTTCAAAAATGATGAAAAACGAGGTAAATTTTTTTTTCAAAAATTCAAAAAACGATGGGCTATAACCCATGTTTTTTGAAATTTAGATTTTTTTAAAATCCTCAAAATGATGAAAAATGATGAAAAACGGCGTGCTATAGTATGCCGTACGGTAGGGGCTATAGCCCATGTTCAAAAATGATGAAAAACGAGGTTAATTATTTTTTTCAAAAAATCAAAAAACGATGGGCTATAACCCATGTTCTTTTTTATTTGAATTTTTTCAAATCCTCAAAAATGATGAAAAACGGCGTGCTATAGTATGCCGTACGGTAGGGGCTATAGCCCATGTTCAAAAATGATGAAAAACTAGGTTAATTTTTTTTTTCAAAAATTCAAAAAACGATGGGCTATAACCCATGTTTTTTGAAATTTTGAATTTTTTTCAAATCCTCAAAATGATGAAAAATGATGAAAAACGGCGTGCTATAGTATGCCGTACGGTAGGGGCTATAGCCCATGTTCAAAAATGATGAAAAACGAGGTTAATTTTATTTTTCAAAAATTCAAAAAACGATGGGCTATAACCCATGTTTTTTGAAATTTTGATTTTTTTTTAAATCCTCAAAAATGATGAAAAATGATGAAAAACGGCGTGCTATAGTATGCCGTACGGTAGGGGCTATAGCCCATGTTCAAAAATGATGAAAAACGAGGTTAATTTTATTTTTCAAAAATTCAAAAAACGATGGGCTATAACCCATGTTTTTTGAAATTTTGATTTTTTTTTAAATCCTCAAAAATGATGAAAAATGATGAAAAACGGCGTGCTATAGTATGCCGTACGGTAGGGGCTATAGCCCATGTTCAAAAATTATGAAAAACGAGGTTAATTTCTTTTTTCAAAAATTCAAAGAACGATGGGCTATAACCCATGTTTTTTGAAATTTTGAATTTTTTTCAAATCCTCAAAAATGATGAAAAACGGCGTGCTATAGTTTGCCGTACGGTAGGGGCTATAGCCCATGTTCAAAAATGATGAAAAACGAGGTTATTTCTTTTTTTCAAAAATTCAAAAAACGATGGGCTATAACCCATGTTTTTTGAATTTTTTAATTTTTTTCAAATCCTCAAAAATGATGAAAAATGATGAAAAACTACGTGCTATAGTATGCCGTACGGTAGGGGCTATAGCCCATGTTCAAAAATGATGAAAAACTAGGTTAATTTTTTTTTCAAAAAATAAAAAAACAATGGGCTATAACCCATGTTTTTTGAAATTTTTCAAATTTTTCAAATCCTCAAAAATGATGAAAAATGGCGTGCTATAGTATGCCGTACGGTAGGGGCTATAGCCCATGTTCAAAAATGATGAAAAACGAGGTTAATTTTTTTTTTCAAAAAATTCAAAAAACGATGGGCTATAACCCATGTTTTTTGAAATTTAGATTTTTTAAAAAATCCTCAAAAATGATGAAAAATGATGAAAAACGGCGTGCTATAGTATGCCGTACGGTAGGGGCTATAGCCCATGTTCAAAATGATGAAAAACGAGGTTAATTATTTTTTTCAAAAAATCAAAAAACGATGGGCTATAACCATGTTTTTTTTTTTTTTTTAATTTTTTTCAAATCCTCAAAAATGATGAAAAACGGCGTGCTATAGTATGCCGTACGGTAGGGGCTATAGCCCATGTTCAAAAATGATGAAAAACGAGGTTAATTTTTTTTTTCAAAAATTCAAAAAACGATGGGCTATAACCCATGTTTTTTTTTATTTTGAATTTTTTTTCAAATCCTCAAAAATGATGAAAAACGGCGTGCTATAGTATGCCGTACGGTAGGGGCTATAGCCCATGTTCAAAAATGATGAAAAACTAGGTTAATTTTTTTTTTCAAAAATTCAAAAAACGATGGGCTATAACCCATGTTTTTTGAAATTTTGAATTTTTTCAAATCCTCAAAAATGATGAAAAATGATGAAAAACGGCGTGCTATAGTATGCCGTACGGTAGGGGCTATAGCCCATGTTCAAAAATGATGAAAAACGAGGTTAATTTTATTTTTCAAAAATTCAAAAAACGATGGGCTATAACCCATGTTTTTTGAAATTTTGATTTTTTTTTAAATCCTCAAAAATGATGAAAAATGATGAAAAACGGCGTGCTATAGTATGCCGTACGGTAGGGGCTATAGCCCATGTTCAAAAATGATGAAAAACGAGGTTAATTATTTTTTTCAAAAAATCAAAAAACGATGGGCTATAACCCATGTTTTTTTTTATTTTGAATTTTTTTCAAATCCTCAAAAATGATGAAAAACGGCGTGCTATAGTATGCCGTACGGTAGGGGCTATAGCCCATGTTCAAAAATGATGAAAAACGAGGTTAATTTTTTTTTTTCAAAAATTCAAAAAACGATGGGCTATAACCCATGTTTTTTTAAATTTTGAATTTTTTTCAAATCCTCAAAAATGATGAAAAACGGCGTGCTATAGTTTGCCGTACGGTAGGGGCTATAGCCCATGTTCAAAAATGATGAAAAACGAGGTTATTTCTTTTTTTCAAAAATTCAAAAAACGATGGGCTATAACCCATGTTTTTTGAATTTTTTAATTTTTTTCAAATCCTCAAAAATGATGAAAAATGATGAAAAACTACGTGCTATAGTATGCCGTACGGTAGGGGCTATAGCCCATGTTCAAAAATGATGAAAAACTAGGTTAATTTTTTTTTCAAAAAATAAAAAAACAATGGGCTATAACCCATGTTTTTTGAAATTTTTCAAATTTTTCAAATCCTCAAAAATGATGAAAAATGGCGTGCTATAGTATGCCGTACGGTAGGGGCTATAGCCCATGTTCAAAAATGATGAAAAACGAGGTTAATTTTTTTTTTTCAAAAATTCAAAAAACGATGGGCTATAACCCATGTTTTTTGAAATTTAGATTTTTTAAAAAATCCTCAAAAATGATGAAAAATGATGAAAAACGGCGTGCTATAGTATGCCGTACGGTAGGGGCTATAGCCCATGTTCAAAAATGATGAAAAACGAGGTTAATTATTTTTTTTCAAAAAATCAAAAAACGATGGGCTATAACCCATGTTTTTTTTATTTTGAATTTTTTTCAAATCCTCAAAAATTGATGAAAAACGGCGTGCTATAGTATGCCGTACGGTAGGGGCTATAGCCCATGTTCAAAAATGATGAAAAACGAGGTTAATTATTTTTTTCAAAAAATCAAAAAACGATGGGCTATAACCCATGTTTTTTTTTATTTTGAATTTTTTTCAAATCCTCAAAAATGATGAAAAACGGCGTGCTATAGTATGCCGTACGGTAGGGGCTATAGCCCATGTTCAAAAATGATGAAAAAACTAGGTTAATTTTTTTTTTCAAAAATTCAAAAAACGATAGGCTATAACCCATGTTTTTTGAAATTTTGAATTTTTTTCAAATCCTCAAAAATGATGAAAAATGATGAAAAACGGCGTGCTATAGTATGCCGTACGGTAGGGGCTATAGGCCATGTTCAAAAATGATGAAAAACGAGTTTTTTTTTTTTCTTTTCTAAAATTCAAAAAACGATGGGCTATAACCCATGTTTTTTGAAATTTAGATTTTTTTTTAAATCCTCAAAAATGATGAAAAATGATGAAAAAACTACGTGCTATAGTATGCCGTACGGTAGGGGCTATAGCCCATGTTCAAAAATGATGAAAAACTAGGTAAATTTATTTTTCAAAAAATAAAAAAACAATGGGCTATAACCCATGTTTTTTGAAATTTTGAAAAATTTTCAAATCCTCAAAAATGATGAAAAATGGCGTGCTATAGTATGCCGTACGGTAGGGGCTATAGCCCATGTTCAAAAATGATGAAAAACGAGGTTAATTTTTTTTTCAAAAAACGATGGGCTATAACCTATGTTTTTTGAAATTTAGATTTTTTAAAAAATCCTCAAAAATGATGAAAAATGATGAAAAACGGCGTGCTATAGTATGCCGTACGGTAGGGGCTATAGCCCATGTTCAAAAATGATGAAAAACGAGGTTAATTATTTTTTTCAAAAAATCAAAAAAACGATGGGCTATAACCCATGTTTTTTTTTATTTTGAATTTTTTTCAAATCCTCAAAAATGATGAAAAACGGCGTGCTATAGTATGCCGTACGGTAGGGGCTATAGCCCATGTTCAAAAATGATGAAAAACTAGGTTAATTTTTTTTTTCAAAAATTCAAAAAACGATGGGCTATAACCCATGTTTTTTGAAATTTTGAATTTTTTCAAATCCTCAAAAATGATGAAAAATGATGAAAAACGGCGTGCTATAGTATGCCGTACGGTAGGGGCTATAGCCCATGTTCAAAAATGATGAAAAACGAGGTTAATTTTATTTTTCAAAAATTCAAAAAACGATGGGCTATAACCCATGTTTTTTGAAATTTTGAATTTTTTTTAAATCCTCAAAAATGATGAAAAATGATGAGAAACGGCGTGCTATAGTATGCCGTACGGTAGGGGCTATAGCCCATGTTAAAAAATTATGAAAAACGAGGTTAATTTCTTTTTTCAAAAATTCAAAAAACGATGGGCTATAACCCATGTTTTTTGAAATTTTGAATTTTTTTTCAAATCCTCAAAAATGATGAAAAACGGCGTGCTATAGTTTGCCGTACGGTAGGGGCTATAGCCCATGTTCAAAAATGATGAAAAACGAGGTTATTTCTTTTTTTCAAAAATTCAAAAAACGATGGGCTATAACCCATGTTTTTTGAATTTTTGAATTTTTTTCAAATCCTCAAAAATGATGAAAAATGATGAAAAACTACGTGCTATAGTATGCCGTACGGTAGGGGCTATAGCCCATGTTCAAAAATGATGAAAAACTAGGTTAATTTTTTTTTCAAAAAATAAAAAAACAATGGGCTATAACCCATGTTTTTTGAAATTTTGAAAATTTTTCAAATCCTCAAAAATGATGAAAAATGGCGTGCTATAGTATGCCGTACGGTAGGGGCTATAGCCCATGTTCAAAAATGATGAAAAACGAGGTTAATTTTTTTTTTCAAAAATTCAAAAAACGATGGGCTATAACCCATGTTTTTTGAAATTTAGATTTTTTAAAAAATCCTCAAAAATGATGAAAATGATGAAAAACGGCGTGCTATAGTATGCCGTACGGTAGGGGCTATAGCCCATGTTCAAAAATGATGAAAAAACTAGGTTAATTTTTTTTTCAAAAATTCAAAAAACGATGGGCTATAACCCATGTTTTTTGAAATTTTGAATTTTTTTCAAATCCTCAAAAATGATGAAAAATGATGAAAAACGGCGTGCTATAGTATGCCGTACGGTAGGGGCTATAGGCCATGTTCAAAAATGATGAAAAACGAGGTTATTTTTTTTTTTTCTAAAATTCAAAAAACGATGGGCTATAACCCATGTTTTTTGAAATTTAGATTTTTTTTTAAATCCTCAAAAATGATGAAAAACGGCGTGCTATAGTATGCCGTACGGTAGGGGCTATAGCCCATGTTCAAAAATGATGAAAAACGAGGTTATTTCTTTTTTCAAAAATTCAAAAAACGATGGGCTATAACCCATTTATTTTGAAATTTTGATTTTTTTTCAAATCCTCAAAAATGATTAAAAACGGCGTGCTATAGTATGCCGTACGGTAGGGGCTATAGCCCATGTTCAAAAATGATGAAAAACGAGGTAATTTTGTTTTTTCTAAAATTCAAAAACGATGGGCTATAACCCATGTTTTTTGAAATTTAGATTTTTTTTTAAATCCTCAAAAATGATGAAAAATGATGAAAAACTACGTGCTATAGTATGCCGTACGGTAGGGCTATAGCCCATGTTCAAAAATGATGAAAAACTAGGTTAATTTTTTTTTCAAAAAATTAAAAAACAATGGGCTATAACCCATGTTTTTTGAAATTTTGAAATTTTTTCAAATCCTCAAAAATGATGAAAAATGGCGTGCTATAGTATGCCGTACGGTAGGGGCTATAGCCCATGTTCAAAAATGATGAAAAACGAGGTTAATTTTTTTTTTCAAAAATTCAAAAAACGATGGGCTATAACCCATGTTTTTTGAAATTAGATTTTTTAAAAAATCCTCAAAAATGATGAAAAACGGCGTGCTATAGTATGCCGTACGGTAGGGGCTATAGCCCATGTTCAAAAATGATGAAAAACGAGGTTAATTATTTTTTTCAAAAAATCAAAAAACGATGGGCTATAACCCATGTTTTTTTTTATTTGATTTTTTTTCAAATCCTCAAAAATGATGAAAAACGGCGTGCTATAGTATGCCGTACGGTAAGGGGCTATAGCCCATGTTCAAAAATGATGAAAAACTAGGTAAATTTTTTTTTTCAAAAATTCAAAAAACGATGGGCTATAACCCATGTTTTTTGAAATTTTGAATTTTTTTCAAATCCTCAAAAATGATGAAAAATGATGAAAAACGGCGTGCTATAGTATGCCGTACGGTAGGGGCTATAGCCCATGTTAAAAAATGATGAAAAACGAGGTTAATTTTATTTTTCAAAAATTCAAAAACGATGGGCTATAACCCATGTTTTTTTTTAATTTTGAAATTTTTTTAAATCCTCAAAAATGATGAAAAATGATGAAAAACGGCGTACTATAGTATGCCGTACGGTAGGGGCTATAGCCCATGTTCAAAAATGATGAAAAACGAGGTTAATTTTATTTTTCAAAAATTCAAAAAACGATGGGCTATAACCCATGTTTTTTTAAATTTTGAATTTTTTTTAAATCCTCAAAAATGATGAAAAATGATGAAAAACGGCGTGCTATAGTATGCCGTACGGTAGGGGCTATAGCCCATGTTCAAAAATTATGAAAAACGAGGTTAATTTCTTTTTTCAAAAATTCAAAGAACGATGGGCTATAACCCATGTTTTTTGAAATTTTGAATTTTTTTCAAATCCTCAAAAATGATGAAAAACGGCGTGCTATAGTTTGCCGTACGGTAGGGGCTATAGCCCATGTTCAAAAATGATGAAAAACGAGGTTATTTCTTTTTTTCAAAAATTCAAAAAACGATGGGCTATAACCCATGTTTTTTGAAATTTAGAAATGTTTTCAAATCCTCAAAAATGATGAAAAACGGCGTGCTATAGTATGCCGTACAGTAGGGGCTATAGCCCATGTTCAAAAATGATGAAAAACGAGGTTATTTCTTTTTTTCAAAAATTCAAAAAACGATGGGCTATATATAACCCATGTTTTTTGAAAATTTGAAAAAATTTTAAATCCTCAAAAATGATGAAAAATGATGAAAGACTGTGTGCTATAGTTTGCCGTACGGTAGGGGCTATAGCCCATGTTCAAAAATGATGAAAAACGAGGTTAATTTTGTTTTCAAAAATTCAAAAAACGATGGGCTATAACCCATGTTTTTGAATTTTTTTTTTTTTTTTTAATCCTCAAAAATGATGAAAAATGATGAAAAACGACGTGCTATAGTATGCCGTACGGTAGGGGCTATAGCCCATGTTCAAAAATGATGAAAATCTAGGTAATTTTTTTTTTCAAAAATCAAAAAAACAATGGGCTATAACCCATGTTTTTGAAATTTTGAAATTTTTTCAAATCCTCAAAAATGATGAAAAACGGCGTGCTATAATATGCCGTACGGTAGGGGCTATAGCCCATGTTCAAAAATGATGAAAAACGAGGTTAATTTTTTTTTTCAAAAAATCAAAAAACGATGGGCTATAACCCATGTTTTTTTTAATTTAGAATTTTTTTCAAATCCTCAAAAATGATGAAAAACGGCGTGCTATAGTATGCCGTACGGTAGGGGCTATAGCCCATGTTCAAAAATGATGAAAAACTAGGTTAATTTTTTTTTTTTTTTAATTCAAAAAACGATGGGCTATAACCCATGTTTTTTGAAATTTTGATTTTTTTTCAAATCCTCAAAAAGGATGAAGAATTATTAAAAACGGCGTGCTATAGTATGCCGTACGGTAGGGGCTATAGCCCATGTTCAAAAATGATGAAAAACGAGGTTAATTATTTTTTTCAAAAAATCAAAAAACGATGGGCTATAACCCATGTTTTTTTTTATTTTGAATTTTTTTCAAATCCTCAAAAATGATGAAAAACGGCGTGCTATAGTATGCCGTACGGTAGGGGCTATAGCCCATGTTCAAAAATGATGAAAAACTAGGTAAATTTTTTTTTTCAAAAATTCAAAAAACGATGGGCTATAACCCATGTTTTTTGAAATTTTGAATTTTTTTCAAATCCTCAAAAATGATGAAAAATGATGAAAAACGGCGTGCTATAGTATGCCGTACGGTAGGGGCTATAGCCCATGTTAAAAAATGATGAAAAACGAGGTTAATTTTATTTTTCAAAAATTCAAAAAACGATGGGCTATAACCCATGTTTTTTGAATTTTTGAATTTTTTTTAAATCCTCAAAAATGATGAAAAATGATGAAAAACGGCGTGCTATAGTATGCCGTACGGTAGGGGCTATAGCCCATGTTCAAAAATGATGAAAAACGAGGTTAATTTTATTTTTCAAAAATTCAAAAAACGATGGGCTATAACCCATGTTTTTTTAAATTTTGAATTTTTTTTAAATCCTCAAAAATGATGAAAAATGATGAAAAACGGCGTGCTATAGTATGCCGTACGGTAGGGGCTATAGCCCATGTTCAAAAATTATGAAAAACGAGGTTAATTTCTTTTTTCAAAAATTCAAAGAACGATGGGCTATAACCCATGTTTTTTGAAATTTTGAATTTTTTTCAAATCCTCAAAAATGATGAAAAACGGCGTGCTATAGTTTGCCGTACGGTAGGGGCTATAGCCCATGTTCAAAAATGATGAAAAACGAGGTTATTTCTTTTTTTCAAAAATTCAAAAAACGATGGGCTATAACCCATGTTTTTTGAATTTTTGAATTTTTTTCAAATCCTCACAAATGATGAAAAATGATGAAAAACTACGTGCTATAGTATGCCGTACGGTAGGGGCTATAGCCCATGTTCAAAAATGATGAAAAACTAGGTAATTTCTTTTTTCAAAAATAAAAAAAACAATGGGCTATAACCCATGTTTTTTGAAATTTAGAAATGTTTTCAAATCCTCAAAAATGATGAAAAACGGCGTGCTATAGTATGCCGTACAGTAGGGGCTATAGCCCATGTTCAAAAATGATGAAAAACGAGGTTATTTCTTTTTTTCAAAAATTCAAAAAACGATGGGCTATATATAACCCATGTTTTTTGAAAAATTGAAAAAAATTTAAATCCTCAAAAATGATGAAAAATGATGAAAGACTGTGTGCTATAGTTTGCCGTACGGTAGGGGCTATAGCCCATGTTCAAAAATGATGAAAAACGAGGTTAATTTTGTTTTCAAAAATTCAAAAAACGATGGGCTATATATAACCCATGTTTTTTTTTATTTTGAATTTTTTTCAAATCCTCAAAAATGATGAAAAACAGCGTGCTATAGTATGCCGTACGGTAGGGGCTATAGCCCATGTTCAAAAATGATGAAAAACAAGGTTAATTTTTTTTTTTCAAAAATTCAAAAAACGATGGGCTATAACCCATGTTTTTGAATTTTTTTTTTTTTTTTTTAATCCTCAAAAATGATGAAAAATGATGAAAAACGACGTGCTATAGTATGCCGTACGGTAGGGGCTATAGCCCATGTTCAAAAATGATGAAAAACTAGGTAATTTTTTTTTTTCAAAAATAAAAAAAACAATGGGCTATAACCCATGTTTTTGAAATTTTGAAATTTTTTCAAATCCTCAAAAATGATGAAAAACGGCGTGCTATAATATGCCGTACGGTAGGGGCTATAGCCCATGTTCAAAAATGATGAAAAACGAGGTTAATTTTTTTTTTCAAAAAATCAAAAAACGATGGGCTATAACCCATGTTTTTTTTAATTTAGAATTTTTTTCAAATCCTCAAAAATGATGAAAAACGGCGTGCTATAGTATGCCGTACGGTAGGGGCTATAGCCCATGTTCAAAAATGATGAAAAACTAGGTTAATTTTTTTTTTTTTAATTCAAAAAACGATGGGCTATAACCCATGTTTTTTGAAATTTTGATTTTTTTTCAAATCCTCAAAAAGGATGAAGAATTATTAAAAACGGCGTGCTATAGTATGCCGTACGGTAGGGGCTATAGCCCATGTTCAGAAATGATGAAAAACGAGGTTAAGTTTTTTTTCCAAAAATTCAAAAAACAATGGGCTATAACCCATGTTTTTTGAAAATTTGAATTTTTTTCAAATCCTCAAAAATGATGAAAAACTGCGTGCTATAGTATGCCGTACGGTAGGGGCTATAGCCCATGTTCAAAAATGATGAAAAATTAGGTTAATTTTTTTTTTCAAAAATTCAAAAAACGATGGGCTATAACCCATGTTTTTTGAAATTTTGAATTTTTTTCAAATCCTCAAAAATGATGAAAAATGATGAAAAACGGCGTGCTATAGTATGCCGTACGGTAGGGGCTATAGCCCATGTTCAAAAATGATGAAAAACTAGGTTAATTTTTTTTTTCAAAAATTCAAAAAACGATGGGCTATAACCCATGTTTTTTGAATTTTTGAATTTTTTTTAAATCCTCAAAAATGATGAAAAATGATGAAAAACGGCGTGCTATAGTATGCCGTACGGTAGGGGCTATAGCCCATGTTCAAAAATGATGAAAAACGAGGTTAATTTCTTTTTTTAAAAATTCAAAGAACGATGGACTATAACCCATGTTTTTTGAAATTTTGAAATTTTTTCAAATCCTCAAAAATGATGAAAAACGGCGTGCTATAGTATGCCGTACGGTAGGGGCTATAGCCCATGTTCAAAAATGATGAAAAACTAGGTTAATTTTTTTTTTTTCAAAAATTCAAAAAACGATGGGCTATAACCCATGTTTTTTTAAATTTTGATTTTTTTTCAAATCCTCAAAAAGGATGAAAAATGATTAAAAACGGCGTGCTATAGTATGCCGTACGGTAGGGGCTATAGCCCATGTTCAAAAATGATGAAAAATGAGGTTAAGTTTTTTTTTCAAAAATTCAAAAAACAATGGGCTATAACCCATGTTTTTTGAAATTTTGAATTTTTTTCAAATCCTCAAAAATGATGAAAAACGGCGTGCTATAGTATGCCGTACGGTAGGGGCTATAGCCCATGTTCAAAAATGATGAAAAACGAGGTAATTTTTTTTTCAAAAATTAAAAAAACAATGGGCTATAACCCATGTTTTTTTTAAATTTAGATTTTTTTTTAAATCCTCAAAAATGATGAAAAATGATGAAAAACGGCATGCTATAGTATGCCGTACGGTAGGGGCTATAGCCCATGTTCAAAAATGATGAAAAACGAGTTTAATTTTTTTTTCAAAAATTAAAAAAACAATGGGCTATAACCCATGTGTTTTTGAAATTTTGATTTTTTTTTAAATCCTCAAAAATGATGAAAAATGATGAAAAACGGCGTGCTATAGTATGCCGTACGGTAGGGGCTATAGCCCATGTTCAAAAATGATGAAAAACTAGGTAATTTTTTTTTCAAAAATTCAAAAAACAATGGGCTATAACCCATGTTTTTTGAAATTTTGAATTTTTTTCAAATCCTCAATCCTCAAACGGTAGGGGCTATAGCCCATGTTCAAAAATGATGAAAAACTAGGTTAATCTTTTTTTTTCAAAATTTCAAAAAACGATGGGCTATAACCCATGTTTTTTGAAATTTAGATTTTTTTCAAATCCTCAAAAATGATGAAAAACGGCGTGCTATAGTATGCCGTACGGTAGGGGCTATAGCCCATGTTCAAAAATGATGAAAAACGAGGTTAAATAAAAAAATTCAAAAATTCAAAAAACGATGGGCTATAACCCATGTTTTTTTAAATTTTGATTTCTTTTCAAAACCTCAAAAATGATGAAAAACGGCGTGCTATAGTATGCCGTACGGTAGGGGCTATAGCCCATGTTCAAAAATGATGAAAAACGAGGTTAAAGTTTTTTTTCAAAATTTCAAAAAACGATGGGCTATAACCCATGTTTTTTGAAATTTAGAATTTTTTTCAAATCCTCAAAAATGATGAAAAACGGCATGCTATAGTATGCCGTACGGTAGGGGCTATAGCCCATGTTCAAAAATGATGAAAAACTAGGTTAAAAAATAATTTCAAAATTTCAAAAAACGATGGGCTATAACCCATGTTTTTTGAAATTTAGAATTTTATTCAAATCCTCAAATGATGAAAAACGGCGTGCTATAGTATGCCGTACGGTAGGGGCTATAGCCCATGTTCAAAAATGATGGAAAACGAGGTAAACTTTTTTTTTCAAAATTTCAAAAAACGATGGGCTATAACCCATGTTTTTTGAAATTTTGAATTTTTTTCAAAACCTCAAAAATGATGAAAAACGGCGTGCTATAGTATGCCGTACGGTAGGGGCTATAGCCCATGTTCAAAAATGATGAAAAACTAGGTTAAAGTTAATTTTCAAAATTTCAAAAAACGATGGGCTATAACCCATGTTTTTTGAAATTTTGAATTTTTTTAAAAACCTCAAAAATGATGAAAAAGGCGTGCTATAGTATACCGTACGATATGGGCTATAGCCCATACTCAAAAATGATGAAAAACGAGGAAAAAAAAATCTAAATTTCAAAAAACGATTGGCTATAACCCATGTTTTTTGAAATTTTGATTTTTTTTCAAATCCTCAAAAATGATGAAAAATGGCGTGCTATAGTATGCCGTACGGTAGGGGCTATAGCCCATGTTCAAAAATGATGAAAAACGAGGTTAAAGTTTTTTTTCAAAATTTCAAAAAACGATGGGCTATAACCCATGTTTTTTGAAATTTTGAAATTTTTTCAAAACCTCAAAAATTATGAAAAACGGCGTGCTATAGTATACCGTACGATATGGGCTATAGACCATACTCAAAAATGATGAAAAACGAGGATAAAAAAAAAAATCAAAATTTCAAAAAACGATGGGCTATAACCCATGTTTTTTGAAATTTTGAATTTTTTTCAAATCCTCAAAAATGATGAAAAACGGCTTGCTATAGTATGCCGTACAGTATGGGCTATATAGCCCATGGTCAAAAATGGGATAAAAACGTCTAAAAATAGACGTCTAAAACACGTCTAAAAATAGACGTGTTTTAGACGTCTATTTTTAGACGTTTTTATCCCATTTTTAGACGCTCGTCTAATAGCCCATACTGTAGGGCATACTATAGCACGCCGTTTTTCATCATTTTTGAGGATTTGAAAAAAAAAAAAAAAAAAAAAAAGATGGGTTATAGCCCATCGTTTTTTGAATTTTGTAACTTTTTTCAAATCCAAAACAATTATGAAAAACGGCGTGCTATAGTATGCCGTACGGTATGGGCTATAGCCCATGGTCAAAAATGGGATAAAAAACGTCTTAAAATAGACGTCTAAAACACGTCTATTTTTAGACGTGTTTTAGACGTGTATTTTTTGACGTTTTTATCCCATTTTTAGACGCTCGTCTAATAGCCCATACTGTACGGCATACTATAGCACGCCGTTTTTCATCATTTTTGAGGATTTGAAAAAAATGAAAAAAAAACAAAAAACGATGGGTTATAGCCCACCGTTTTTTGATTTTTTTCAAATCCTCAAAAATGATGAAAAACGGCTTGCTATAGTATGCCGTACAGTATGGGCTATAGCCCATGGTCAAAAATGGGATAAAAAACGTCTAAAAATAGACGTCTAAAACACGTCTATTTTTAGACGTGTTTTAGACGTCTATTTTTAGACGTTTTTATCCCATTTTTAGACGCTCGTCTAATAGCCCATACTGTATGGCATACTATAGCACGCCGTTTTTCATCATTTTTGAGGATTTGAAAAAAAAGAAAAAAAAACGGATGGGTTATAGCCCATCGTTTTTTGATTTTTTTGATTTTTTTCAAATCATCAAAAATGATGAAAAACGGCTTGCTATAGTATGCCGTACAGTATGGGCTATAGCCCATGGTCAAAAATGGGATAAAAAACGTCTAAAAATAGACGTCTAAAACACGTCCATTTTTAGACGTGTTTTAGACGTGTATTTTTTGACGTTTTTATCCCATTTTTAGACGCTCGTCTAATAGCCCATACTGTACGGCATACTATAGCACGCCGTTTTTCATCATTTTTGAGGATTTAAAAACAAAAAAAAAAAAAAAACGATGGGTTATAGCCCATCGTTTTTTGATTTTTTTTTTTTTTTTCAAATCCTCAAAAATGATGAAAAACGGCGTGCTATAGTATGCCGTACGGTATGGGCTATTGCCCATGGTCAAAAATGGGATAAAAAACGTCTAAAAATAGACGTCTAAAACACGTCTATTTTTAGACGTGTTTTAGACGTCTATTTTTAGACGTTTTATCAAATTTTTTGACGCTTGTCTAATAGCCCATACTGTTCGGCATACTATAACACGCCTTTTTTCATCATTTTTGAGGATTTGAAAAAAATGAAGAAAAAAAAAAACGATTGGTTATAGCCCATCGTTTTTTTTATTAAAAAAAAGTATCCTCGTTTTTCATCATTTTTGACCATGGGCTATAGCCCCTACCGTACGGCATACTATAGCAGGCCGTTTTTCAGCATTTTTGAGGATTTGAAAAAAATGAAAAAAAAAAAAAAAAACATGGGTTATAGCCCATCGTTTTTTTAATTTTTGAAAAAAAAAGTAACCTCATTTTTCATCATTTTTGACCATGGGCTATAGCCCATACCTTACGGCATACTATAGCACGCCGTTTTTCATCATTTTTGAGGATTTGAAAAAAAAACTCTCCCCCTGCCTGGCCCCTCCCCAGTCTCCCCCTGCCTGGCCCCTCCCCTTCCTACTCTCCCCCTGCCTGGCCCATCCCCTTCCTACTCGCCCCCTGCCTGGCCCCTCCCCTCCTGCCTGGCCCCTCCATACTCTCCCCCTGCCTTCCTACTCTCCCCCTGCCTGGCCCCTCCCCTTCCTACTCTCCCCCTGCCTGGCCCCTCCCATTCCTACTCTACCCCTGACTGGCACCTCCCTTCCTACTCTCCCCCTGCCTGGCCCCTCCCCAGATCTCCAACTACCTGAACCACCCACTCTGACACCCCCTGACATACTCTACCTGACCACCTCAACTCAACTTTATCTGACCCTCGAACTATTCTCCCCCTAGCTAACCTGGTCTACCCCTACTCTAGGTGTTGGTGATTTGAACCAGCACCATCCTATGGATATTATCTGATTTATCCGCTGGGACACGCCTACTCTAGGTGTTGGTGATTTGAACCAGCACCATCCTATGGATATTATCTGATTTATCCACTGGGACACACCTACTCTAGGTGTTGGTGATTTGAACACCTCATGTCGGGTTTGAACGGGCACACTTCTACTAAGTATACTACGGATATCATCTGACTTATCCGTTGGGCCACTGAGGCACACAAACATGGTGAATTTCTGGGCTGCTTTAAAGTTGTCCTTCTGGAAATCAGTGTGCAAAGCAAAGTGTCACAGTTATGACTAATGTGGGATTTGAACCCTGGACCTGTGGCTCCCAAGGACAGCCTCTCATCACACTGAGCTAACTGCTGGATACTACTACACAGCTTTTTTGTGCTATTTGATGTAAGTGTGGAAAGCAAAGTGTCACAGTAAAGAAAGACCTCTGGGACACGCCTACTCTAGGTGTTGGTGATTTGAACACTGCATGTCGTATGTCGGGTTTGAACCGGCACACTTCTACTAGGTATACTACGGATATCATCTGACTTATCCGTTGGGCCACTGAGGCACACAAACATGGTGAATTTCTGGGCTGCTTTAAAGTTGTCCTTCTGGAAATCAGTGTGCAAAGCAAAGTGTCACAGTTATGACTAATGTGGGATTTGAACCCTGGACCTGTGGCTCCTAAGGACAGCCTCTCATCACACTGAGCTAACTGCTGGTTACTACTACACAGCTTTTTTGTGCTATTTGATGTAAGTGTGGAAAGCAAAGTGTCACAGTAAAGAAAGACCGCTGGGACACACCTACTCTAGGTGTTGGTGATTTGAACACTGCATGTCGTATGTCGGGTTTGAACCGGCACACTTCTACTAGGTATACTACGGATATCATCTGACTTATCCGTTGGGCCACTGAGGCACACAAACATGGTGAATTTCTGGGCTGCTTTAAAGTTGTCCTTCTGGAAATCAGTGTGCAAAGCAAAGTGTCACAGTTACGACTAATGTGGGATTTGAACCCTGGACCTGTGGCTCCCAAGGACAGCCTCTCATCACACTGAGCTAACTGCTGGATACTACCACACAGCTTTTTTGTGCTATTTGATGTAAGTGTGGAAAGCAAAGTGTCACAGTAAAGGCTCGGGTGGGATTGTACCCTGGACCTTTATTGTTTTTGTTTGAACTTGAACGGGGCTTGAACCCACCATCTCCCGATCATGTGGCAGCATTCAAACACACTGAGCCACTGGGTCCAGACAGTTCACAATGCTTTTTTGTTTGTTTTCTTCTTCTGAAATCGGTCTTGAAATTAAAGAAATAAGTGGGGTTTGAACCCACCATCTCCAGATCATGTGGCAGCGTTCTAACACATTGAGCCACTGGGTCCAGACAATATTTACTGATTTTTCGTTTGTTTTCTTCTTCTGAAATTGGTCTTGAAAATAAAAACTTATTTGGGGTTTGAACTCACTATCTCCCAAACATGTGGACAGTGTTCTAACACACTGAGCCACTGGCTCTAGACATTTCACACTGCTTTTTTGTTTGTTTGCTTGTAAGTGACACATCCAGAATGTATTTTTCAATGTATTGTTAGTTCTTAAACATAAACTCATAAAGTTCATCCCACAGTGAGATGAGCTTGAGAGTCATACGATTGTCTGTACCTCATTTCAACTGTAGAATCACAGGTTTGAACCAGGAACCTTCAGATCTACAGTCTAACGTTCTCCCAACTGAGCTATTACAGCTTGCAAGTAACACATCCAGTATTTATTTTTACATTGACTGTTACTTGTTACTTCTTAAACAAAAAAACTCATAAAGTTTTTCACCCAGTGAGATCAGCCTAAGAGTCATAGGATTTTCTGTACCTCATTTCAACTGCCGAAAGCCTGGATTGAACCAGGGACCTTTAGATCTTCAGTCTAATGCTCTACCAACTGCGCTAATTTGTCTCGTAAGCGTCACATCCAGAATATATTTTTCAATTGATTGTTAGTTCTTAAACAAATAAACTCATACAGTTTTCCCCCAGTGAGATCAGCCTGGGAGTCAAACAGTTTTCTGTACCTCATTTGACCTGCTGAAAACCGGTTCCATTTGTACACTGTCAAAGTAACTAACTTAATACTATCAACATCTATCTATTCTATAGTCCCTCTACAACAGTGGTTCCCAAACCTTTTCTTGTCAAGGACCCCCACATTTACACTTTATTAACCTGTGGAACCGGAACCTGAACCTAACCCTAACCCCATAAGAGAAGATTGTTACAGATCTAGCAGTGATCTAGAATGATCAATTATATTAATAAAACGTCAAAAACTGTGAAAATGAAGTTGAAGAATCACTATAAATCTAAAACAGGTCAGAGTATTTCATCCAGTTATAAACAAGGAAGTGGTCCGGGTCTGCGACCATTTGATTGGACGAGACAATGTAAGGAGCCCTAGGATTGGCTGAAGGCAGACCGATCTGATTGGCCAAGGAATCTGTCAATCAGAATGATTGGCACGTCAAAAACCAGCACCTTCCTACTGAGTGTGTTGGGTTTGAACTAGCACAATTCTACAAGGTACTCTACAGATAACTTGTGACTTATCCGCTGGGCCACTTAGCGGCACACAGTTCAGCTGGAATTTCCAGGCCACTTGATGTCAGTGTGGAAAGGAAAACTTCACAGTAAATAGTTGAGTGGGGTTTGAACCTTCAATCTCCAGACAATGACGACAGCACCCTAACTCAGTTACCTATTGCTATCTGCAACAACAGTCTTCCTTTGCCTGTGAGTTAGAGTTTGGAGTTGGATTTTGTCTGATATTTTTTAATCCTCCAAATCATGAAGTACACATGTATGTCTTCCAAACCCATGAACTATAGTTTGTCTTTTTTATCCTTCAAAATCATGAAAAACAACATATTATAGTAAGTCTTCCGAAACTATATACAGTTTTCTGTAACTCATTTCAACTGCCGAAACCCAGGATTGAACTTGGGACGTTTAGATCTTCAGTCTAATGCTCTTCCAACTGAGCTATTTCGGCTTGTAAGTGACACATCCAGAATGTATTTTTCAATGCATTGTTAGTTCTTAAACATAAACTCATACAGTTCATACCGCAGTAAGATCAGCTTGAGAGTCATACGGTTGTCTGTATCTCATTTCTACTGCCGACTCACCATCTCCCGATCATGTGGCAGCGTTCTAACACACTGAGCCACTGGCTCCAGACAATTCACACTGCTTTTTTGTTTGTTTTCTTCTTCTGAAATTGGTCTTGAAAATAAACACTTATTTGGGGTTTGAACTCACCATCTCCCAAACATGTGGACAGTGTTCTAACACACTGAGCCACTGGCTCCAGACAATTCACACTGCTTTTTTGTTTGTTTGGTTGTAAGTGACACATCCAGAATGTATTTTTCAATGTATTGTTAGTTCTTAAACATAAACTCATACAGTTCATCCCACAGTGAGATCAGCTTGAGAGTCATACGGTTGTCTGTACCTCATTTCAACTGCTGAATCTCAGGTTTGAACCAGGAACCTTCAGATCTACAGTCTGAGCCCAACTGAGCTATTACGGCTTGCAAGTAACACATCCAGTATTTATTTTTACATTGACTGTTACATGTTACTTCTTAAACAAAAAAACTCAAAGTTTTCAACTGCCGAAAGTCTGGATTGAACCAGGGACCTTTAGATCTTCAGTCTAATGCTCTACCAACTGCGCTAATTTGGCTTGTAAGTGTCATATCCAGAATATATTTTTCAATTGATTGTTAGTTCTTAATCAAAAACTCATACAGTTTTCCCCCAGAGAGATCAGCCTGGGAGTCATACGGTTTTCTGTACCTCATTTGACCTGCTGAAAACCGGTTCCATTTGTACACTGTCAAAGTCACTAACTTATCATCTAGTATAGACCCTCTACAACAGTGCTTCCCAAACCTTTTCTTGTCAAGGACCCCCGAATTTACACTTTATTAGCCCGTGGAACCTAACCCTAACCCTAACCCGGCTATAATCCATGGTCAAAAACGATGAAAAACGAGGATTTGAAAAAAAGACAAAATCACTTCTAGACCATGGGCTATAGTGATTTTCGTCCTCAAAAATGATGAAAAACGGCATGCTACAGTTCCCTAACCCTTGATCGTAGGAGATAGTAATGTAGGACTCTACAGATCGAGTGCTATCCAGTCATAAAGTTTGAACACTTGAAGAAACTACTACAGAAAACTGGAAACACTGCCAATGTGGCGCACTGCATCCTATCTGTAGGAATGAACAATCGACAGCAGGTGACAACAGAAACAGGATGGAAGACAATGAGGGTGGACACAAGTGTGGCCTGATAATTTGCCCAGCTGGTACCCACTTAAGGCCCAATCAGATCCCAGTTCAAACCCATATAGGCAAACACAGTTGCCACACATGGTTCTGAAATAAAATGGCCCATTTGGATACCACCTAAAACCAAGTTAGAAACCCACATGGGCTAACATGGGTGGGCCCTTTGTGAATACTGGGTGCACGGCCCACTTGGAACCCAAGCCCATAGCCCATGTCAAAACCAAATCGGGCCCAGGTGGACATGTTAGCTGGGTATTAAACAAATATACTATAGTGTGTAGTATTTTCATTGTCAAAAGTCAAGAAAAATGCCATTGCCATTGTCGACGATTATAATCGGGGCCCAGTATGCAAATACACAGACTATTCTGTCAGATGATGGGCCAAAATGCATTGGGCCAAAATGCATTGCTATTTTATTTGTAAACGTTTGACCTAATTCTTATCTGTAAAATGTTAGGTGGACAGGGTTCTTTCAAACATAACCCCCAACTGTTACTTTTCAGGAAAGAGGGGGAGAGAGCACCGTCTCCCGATGGTCCTTCCCAGCACCTTGATGACATGGGACTTGAACCTGCCAACTGTCTGTAGCAGAGGCAACGGGTCAAGCGCTCCACCACCATTGAGCCAAGGAACCTTGGGGCATTCAGCAGATGTCTCCTGGTGCTTTTGAGTTTTTATTTTCTATTCTAGCCTTGAAAATTCAAATTACTGCAGCTTTGGTTGAGTATTAGTTTTGTTTGAGGTTTTGAACCAGTAACCTTTGGATTACGAACCTCAGATTTATCTTTTGAGCCACACTGGCATGTAAGGTACAATCAGGAACTTATATGTAACCAGCCGTTTAGAATTTAGATGGACAGTGAAAATGTTCTTCAGGAGACTTGAACCCTGAATGTTCTGTTTATAAAGCCCCGGTTTATCTCCTGTGCCACACTGGCATGTGAGGTGCAATCGGGAACTTATATTTAACCAACCGTTTAGAATTTAGATGGACAGTGAAAATGTTCTTCAGGAGACTTGAACCCTGAATGTTTTGTTTTATAAACGTCTAAAACAAGTCTAAAAATAGACTTGTTTTAGACGTCTATTTTTAGACGTTTTTTAGACGTCTATTTTTAGACGTTTTTATCCCATTTTTAGACGCACGTCTAATAGCCGGCTATTGCTCAGTGGGATGGTCAAAAATGATGAAAAACGAGGATTAAAAAAAAATAAAAAAAACGACGGGCTATAATCCATCGTTTTTTTTCCATTTCTTTCAAATCCTCAAAAATGATGAAAAACGGCGTGCTATAGTATGCCGTACGGTATGGGCCATAGCCCATGGTCAAAAATGATAAAAAACGAGGATTTCTTTTTCTAAATTCTAAAAACGATGGGCTATAACCCATGTTTTTTTTTTTTTTTTTTTTTTTTTTTTTCAAATCCTCAAAAATGATGAAAAACTGCGTGCTATAGTATGCCGTACGGTATGGGCTATAGCCCATGGTCAAAAATGATGAAAAACCAGGATAAAGAAAAATTCAAAAATTTAAAAAACGCCCTCATCAAGTCACCTTTCGCGCAATGTGCCCCTTGCCCCAAAATGAGTTTGACACCCCTGCTATAGACCCTCTACAACAGTGGTTCCCAAACCTTTTCTTGTCAAGGACCCCCGAATTTACACTTTATTAGCCCGTGGAACCTAACCCTAAACCGCTATAATCCATGGTCAAAAACGATGAAAAACGAGGATTTGAAAAAAGAAAAAAATTCACTTCCAGACCATGGGTCCATGGTGTCGGAGTGATTTTCGTCCTAAAAAATGATGAAAAACAGCATGCTACAGTGCCCTAACCCTAACCCTTGATCGTAGGAGATAGTAATGTAGGACTCTACAGATCGAGTGCTATCCAGTCATAAAGTTTGAGAACACTTGAAGAAACTACTACAGAAAACTGGAAACACCGACAATGTGGCGCACCTGCATCCTATCGTAGGAATGAACAATCGACAGCAGGTGACAACAGAAACAGGACGGAAGACAATGAGGGCGGACACAAGTGTGGCCTACATGGGTCACATATAATTCGCCCAGCTGGTACCCACTTAAGGCCCAATCAGATCCCAGTTCAAACCCATATAGGCAAACACAGGTGGCGCACACATGGTTCTGAAATAAAATGGCCTATTTGGATACCACCTAAGATCCAGTTTGAAACCCATGTAAGCCCATATGGGCTAACACGGGTGGGCCCTTTGTGAAAACTGGGTGCATGGCCCACTTGGAACCCATGCCCATAGCCCATGTCAAAACCCAATTGGGCCCAGATGGACATGTTAGGTGGCTGGCCATGGGTACCCCTGCTTTAGGGTTTGGGTTGAGAACCACGACACTATTGTCACTATTGACCTCTTCGCCGTTATTTATTTATTTATTTTGAAGAAGAAGGGGAAAAAATCACACTTGTGTGAAGTGAGGGGCGCTCTTATCATCATACATCACATTCCGGCCAATCACTTTTGGCGTCCACTTTTTATCTTAATCTTTAAGTCCTCAGCCAATCAAATCATCTCTATTGGGTACACAACAGACACACAATGACACAAAGCTGGGCATAAGAGCTATAGGGGCTAGCGCCCGTCAACAAAAACATCTTTGTTAATAGTTCAAATTGCCAATCTACAAGATCACAATGTCTCGATGTAGATCGGCCCATTTTAAAATGTTTTTCAAAATAGTAAAAATATAAAGCCTCCAATGTTTTAATGTCATATTATTGAGCATGCTGCCCCCCCCCCCCCCCCCCCCCCCCCCCCCTCTCTCCCTCTCTCTCTCTCTCTCTCTCTCTCTCTCTGTCTCTCTCTCTCTCTCTCTCTCTCTCTCTCTCTCTATCTCTCTCTCTCTCTCTCTCTCTCTCTCTCCCTCTCTCAGCGGCCCCGGCCCCTCCCCTCCATCAATCTTTGTCATAAATGTGTCAGGCACAGAGAAAGGAACTGCTGAAT
The DNA here is from genome assembly GCF_964188405.1 of Protomyctophum parallelum. NCBI lineage: Eukaryota > Metazoa > Chordata > Actinopteri > Myctophiformes > Myctophidae > Protomyctophum > Protomyctophum parallelum. Next base: position 24,401,916 of record NC_139703.1, on the reverse strand, counting down.
ACAGATTTGTCAGCAATTAATCTAACCTCCATTACCAGACACGGATATTGTTTCCTTCATAGCACGAACAATGGACCCTCTCTAACATATGAGCTCTCTCTCTGTGTGTGTGTGTGTGTGTGTGTGTGTGTGTGTGTGTGTGTGTGTGTGTGTGTGTGTGTGTGTGTGTGTGTGTGTGTGTGTGTGTGTGTGTGTGTGCGTGCGTGCGTGCGTGCGTGCGTGCGTGCGTGCGTGCGTGCGTGCGTGCGTGCGTGCGTGCGTATAGGCCTACTTGTGTCCCCACAAGTGTAGAATTTATGGAATCAACATTATGAGGAAAATTGTCCCGGTCCAGAAAAGTAAAATATATGTTGTTTTAGAGATAAGGGCCCTGCACACTGCTGCATGTTCATGTCTGCAAGGACCTTTAGAAAAATATTCCACCGGTTAGGGTTAGACATTTAGAGGTCAGGTTTAGAATTAGACATTTGTGACCAGATTTGACTGAGAGCCTGCCACCGTGGCTTTCCACCAGAGGAGATCTCCTCTGTGTGTGTGTGTGTGTGTGTGTGTGTGTGTGTGTGTGTGTGTGTGTGTGTGTGTGTGTGTGTGTGTGTGTGTGTGTGTGTGTGTGTGTGTGCTCGCGCAAATGTTCAAATAAATAAATGCACTGATGTTAGTGCTGACATCGTCTCTCATTGTCTCTCTGGGAGGACACTACGCAAAATGCATGCTGTTTCCTGTTCTCTCTGTTTCCTGTCTCTCTCTCTCTCTCTCTCTCTCCTCTCTCTCTCTCTCTCTCTCTCTCTCTCTCTCTCTCTCTCTCTCTCTCTCTCTCTCTCTCTCTGCACTTTTCAATCCATGGAATTTCATATAGATTATGGACAATGGAAAATGTGAGAAATAATAAACGAGTAAATCAATAGAGGTATAATTCTTACTTTATTTTCTTGTTAGACAAATATTGTACTTTTTACTGAAGATTTAGGTCATTGTTGCACACCAATTTACACATTACCGGACCAATGCTATACTTCAAAGTTAGCCAAACCGCTACTTTTGATTTAGATGATTTTTTTGAAGATGTCTGGGACAAAACGGGACATTCTGTATTTTACTTTGGTATACTTTGAGTATATTGTCTCTGTCCGGTGGAAACTTCACATGTCCAAACATGTAACTTGTCAGGATTCTAATTCAAAAGCATCAAAAGCAGCAGATATACAAGATGAAAACACATCGCTTTGCGCTGTGTTTGAAGCTTGCAAACTATCTTGAACTAATAGAGGGGTATATGCGCGTGACATCATCATATCCGGAAGTTATGCAGGAAGGCCTATACTGAGTGGCAAAAAAATACTTTGTGGCCTTGACAGCCCCATACATCCAAAAGTCCTATTTGATTGCATTAAATGACTTTAAACAACATAAAATTCACTTTGTCACTCACTCTGCTACTCAATTTGCCACTTGATCTGCCATTCACTTTATGCATGCACATACCCTCTATAGCTGATCTACAAGCTATCTTTTTGTTGGTCAAAAGTGGCCTTTCAGGGAATTGGGGCCTGCCGCTCAAACGTTCACATTTTTGACGTGCACGTGCACACACGTGCACCACGGTGTCAGTGTGGCAGTGGGCCAGGGGTCAAGGTTCAGCTGCTGGGGACAGAATTAGAGTCAAACAGCTGAGCTCCTCTGGGATGTGTGTGGTCATGTGATCCAGGTGACCCCTCCCACACACACACACCCCTGTGTGTGGTGTGTGTGTGTGTGTGTGTGTGTGTGTGTGTGTGTGTGTGTGTGTGTGTGTGTGTGTGTGTGTGTGTGTGTGTGTGTTGTAGGCTACTTCAAAAACCCTTTTAGAGAGTGGTGCATTGCAGCGGTCCTGACTGACCAGTTGACCGCTGCCATTTGGGGATGTGTGGACTGGCCTTTAGGTTCAATAGGCTCTGTGTGTTGCACAGCGCCTCCCACCCACCCACCCCCTTTCAATAAAACTTAGTTTTATTGAGAAAATGCGCAGTGTGATACTGGAAGACGTTAGTCCGACTTACTAACAGTCCGACATGGGACCGACATGGGCCGACATGGGCCACGTATGTGTCTTAACTGAACCACGGGAGAGTCTTAACCAGCCCGGTTAAGACTCTCCCGTGGTTCAGTTAAGACACACACGTGGCTTCTGCGTGAGGTTAGACTTAGGTTAGGGTTAGAGGTAAAGGACGTCAGTCGTCGGACCAAAGTAGTGTCGGACTGTTAATTGGTACGTCATCGCGGACCAAAGATATGCACCCGATGCTGCCTGGTGTCGTCATGTTCTCCGCACACAGCACTCAACTGAAACACCACTCACCATGCACCCCTTGATGTAACACCTCTCACCATGCACCCCTTGATGAAACACCTCTCACCATGCACCCCTTGATGAAACACCTCTCACCATGCACCCCTTGATGTAACACCTCTCACCATGCACCCCTTGATGTAACACCACTCACCATGCACCCCTTGATGTAACACCACTCACCATGCACCCCTTGATGAAACACCTCTCACCATGCACCCCTTGATGTAACACCTCTCACCATGCACCCCTTGATGTAACACCACTCACCATGCACCCCTTGATGAAACACCTCTCACCATGCACCCCTTGATGAAACACCTCTCACCATGCACCCCTTGATGAAACACCTCTCACCATGCACCCCTTGATGTAACACCACTCACCATGCACCCCTTGATGAAACACCTCTCACCATGCACCCCTTGATGAAACACCTCTCACCATGCACCCCTTGATGAAACACCTCTCACCATGCACCCCTTGATGTAACACCACTCACCATGCACCCCTTGATGTAACACCTCTCACCATGCACCCCTTGATGTAACACCTCTCACCATGCACCCCTTGATGTAACACCTCTCACCATGCACCCCTTGATGTAACACCTCTCACCATGCACCCCTTGATGTAACCCCACTCACCATGCACCCCTTGACAGATGAAACACCTCTCACCATGCACCCCTTGATGTAACACCACTCACCATGCACCCCTTGACAGATGAAACACCTCTCACCATGCACCCCTTGATGTAACACCACTCACCATGCACCCCTTGATGTAACACCACTCACCATGCACCCCTTGACAGATGAAACACCTCTCACCATGCACCCCTTGATGTAACACCACTCACCATGCACCCCTTGATGTAACACCACTCACCATGCACCCCTTGACAGATGAAACACCTCTCACCATGCACCCCTTGATGTAACACCTCTCACCATGCACCCCTTGATGTAACCCCACTCACCATGCACCCCTTGATGTAACACCTCTCACCATGCACTCCTTGATGTAACACCTCTCACCATGCACCCCTTGATGTAACACCACTCACCATGCACCCCTTGACAGATGAAACACCTCTCACCATGCACCCCTTGATGTAACACCACTCACCATGCACCCCTTGACAGATGAAACACCTCTCACCATGCACCCCTTGATGTAACACCACTCACCATGCACCCCTTGACAGATGAAACACCTCTCACCATGCACCCCTTGATGTAACCCCACTCACCATGCACCCCTTGATGTAACACCTCTCACCATGCACTCCTTGATGTAACACCACTCACCATGCACCCCTTGATGTAACACCACTCACCATGCACCCCTTGACAGATGAAACACCTCTCACCATGCAC
>NC_139703.1:24285708-24385708 GCF_964188405.1 Protomyctophum parallelum | reverse complement strand
ACCTAGGAAGCTACAGTACACACTACCTAGGAAGCTACAGACACACTACCTAGGAAGCTACAGACACACTACCTAGGAAGCTACAGACACACTACCTAGGAAGCTACAGACACAACACTACCTAGGAAGCTACAGTACACACTACCTAGGAAGCTACAGTACACACTACCTAGGAAGCTAAAGACACACTACCTAGGAAGCTACAGTACACACGCTCAAGGAGAAACAGGAAACAATCTAATAGAGAGTATGCACATGCATGATTTTCTATCAGGACACGTGACGCCCCCCTCATCTAGACTGAGTGGCAAAACATTGAGCAGCATGGAGTGTTGGAGTTTGGAAGCGCTCGTAGAAAATCACTCAACCGTCCTGCGCACCACCTGTTTCTAAATGTCAAATAATGCAGGAGGCAGCAAAATGTTGTGTTATGGAAAACAAGCACTTCCAAACTCTGACGTTTCTATGGTGGATTTTCATGAAACAAAAACTTTGCAGATAGAAAGAGGATAATTCAAGCTTTTCGTACAGCTGCAATGTTGGTGAGTTTAACATTGTTTAATGCAATCAGACAGGACTTTTCTGTTTGGCTGAATGGGCTGCCAAGGCCAGAAAGTAGTTTTTTGCCACTCAGTGGGCGTTCCCGCATAACTTCCAGGTACGATGATGTCATGCGCATACAGTGATAGTTAGCAGACTGGCTTAACGTTCATCTGTCTCTTGGTAAACCCAGCAGGCTTTGAGATCTCTGTCTCCTCCTGCGTCTAAAGTCGCAAAACAGGGCCAGAGACCATGGTGAGGAGATAGATTAGGGTTAGCCCCCCCCCCCCCCCCTTTCCTCCCCTCCTTCCCATTATCCGGATTTTAAAACACAGATGTCTAATGCTGAAGCACGAGCCATTGGATGATTCAGGACGTCAGTATAGCCCCAGCTGTCTTCAGTAAAGTAAATGGTCTTCTTGGACCTAATGCCATGTTTTAACCACTTGAAGATGCTGTAAAGGGATTATTGAGCCTTTCAGGAATGACGTCATGTGGACTTTTAATGTTTGCTTTAAGCCAACTGATCTTCACCCAGGAACCACCATCCTGACTAAGAGCAACCTGGGAACCACCACAATTGTGTCGGGTGTGTCCATCATAGACTCACCTGTCAATAGTGACGATTTTGTATTTTCTATCTTTTGAGGGGTGCTAGCCCCTCCTATGCCCAGCTTTGTGTGTGCCCCATAGCATTGATTTGATTGGTGAGCGTGGAATGTGAGGATAAAAAGTGAGGGGCGGTCTCATCCTCGTACAGTACATCATCCATTCATTGTTGATTTGCTTGTCAATATAATAATTATGACGTAAATTCTCCATTCACTGTCAATGGTATTTAATGTTTGTGTTAGGACAATAATCTACACTATAGCTGATTATAGGAGGGGCTAGCACCCCTCAGGACAGAAAAGTGAGGACACCAAAAGTGATTGGTCGGAATGTGATGACCATGTATGATGATAAGAGCGTGGAGCGTCCCTCACTTCACGCGTGCAATTTCTTTCCTTCCTTGTTACTCACTAAATCACACTATCACAGCCTACATTCATGAGCTGGACAAACAAAAATAACAATAGTTTTCAAAGGCACAACATTTTTGTTGATTACGCAGGTCCCAAAATGACAGTAATGGTGCGTTCACACCAAGGGGCCAGTTTGAAGCGCTGGGCCCTAGTGGTAAGAGGAAGGACTGTAGGCGGACCCGTGGATTCTTGATGAGGAAACCCCGTGCAACGAGCACTCAATGTTAAAGCCCAGCTGCACTTCCGCATTTGGGCACCAAAATGTGGTGCCCAAATGCTGAATCGGCGAAAAAAGGCGGAAATAGACGGTCCTTCCGGGTGCTTCAAAACGCCACTGAGCAACTTCCACTGACATGAATAGCGGAGGGGGCGGAGCTTCGCGCCAGATCAGTCTCTATCCTTTTTATACTCTATGGTTCACACAGGCATGTGACACAAAGATACAGTCTAACATTCATTGTCAATGGAAGCCAGTGACTTGAAGATACAAAGATGCAATGATGCATGCAGCTGCTCCAAATGATACGCATCTTTGCGTTAGCTTGAATCACACTAGTATACACACAGCATACAACACAAGCAGCAGCAGCAGCAAAGACGTTTTGTAAGTGATGCCAGTGTCAAACTGTGTAAGCCATGACTCATGAGAGATAGAGCCTTCGGTTTTCTTTAGTTCATGATGAACAGCGGCGACTCCAGTCATCTCCATCCTCCATACATTTGGCTAGCTGGTCAGTGCTTTCCTCCCAGTACCAGTGGCACCGGCAAGCCTCATTCTCCTGGCTGCCATCTTCTCACTCAGCCTTGGATATGTTTAGTACTGCACATAGCATTCTGGTGTAGCCAAGTGCAGTGGTCAGGGATTTAGGGCAGGCTCTAGGGTCCAGCATTCACAGCATAAATGAGAATGGACTCAGGGCTGAGAAGGAGCTGAGCTGGGGGTCTGGGGTCATCACATCACTGGCTTGTGTACCTGTGGTTGAGAGACACCATAGGATTTGAGTATAATAAGTAAAAAAGTAAGTAAGGTAGAAAGAAAGAAAGTGAGCTGACCAAGAGTCACATACTGTAGTGTACACTGTACCCTGTCACACCTCACTAGCACCAGCAGTGAGGTGTGGTATGTATAGCTAAGCCTACTGCATCCTTCCGGTTACTACATAGCCTAGTAGTCTCTCTCTAGGGCCAAATTCCAATACCAAAAATCTCGGCCACTCACACTTGATCACTCTAGCATGCAGTGTTATGGTGAAATTGGTGACCTGCCGGAATATGCAACCGTCTTGTGGATGTCACACGTGTCTTCAAATACGTGGCCTAAATGCCGCTAGTTTGAACTCTGCTAATAAACAAACCACAATGATTTACGTTCGGACACTGACGTTATGTTATGTGACGTCTACACGATTGTCACATAGGCCTATTTCAGCAGGTCACCAATTTCCCTATAACACTGCCATGCTGGAGTGACCGAGTGTGAGTGAGCGAGTTGCCGAGCTTTTTGGTATTGGAATTCAGCTTAGGTTATCCTCAGACTATATTGTCGCTTCCAGTCATCCCGGTTCTCCATACATCATGGTCAGCTCATTGGTGCTTTGCGCTCCCATGTCAATCATGAGTACATCCCCTTAATGTGGGAGGTCCACGTGACCATGTGCCCATGTGTTGGTTCCCACAGCACTACTTCGCTGGCTGGCAGCTCTTGGTGTCTTTGGCAGTGTCCTGCTAGTCTCATTCTCCTGGCTGCTATTTTATGGCTCACCCTTGGGCCTGGCATTCCATCATACAGATTCCTGTTGGTAACATGTGTACTCTTGCTGATGTTAAGTACTGCACGCAACATTCAATGACATTCCTCTCAGACCCAAAACTTGTCTTAGAATATCTTGTTGTCGTTGGATAAGGTTCCATGCTGTAGTGTATTGATGTTGGTACCATTAGGAGAGATAACAAACATTGATCGGGGGGGGGGGCTGTGGAGACCAGCCTGGGGCTGCGGCGTTATCTTGGCTATTTTCAGCTAAGATAATTATGAACCCACTAAAACTGGGAAAATATCAGATCATGTCATATCATATCATGTTTTCAGACAACCTCCTGATCATTTACTGAGTTTCTCTACAACAGTCTGCAGCCACTGCCAGCTTTGAGCATTTTTATTAATAAATTGTCTTCTCCTCAGATCTGTTGAAGATGCACTGGTCAGGTGACCACGGCGCGCCCCTGTCCCCGTGGGCCGAGCAGCACCTGGACGTGTCGTCCACCACGTCGCCCCCCGGTGGCCACCACAAGCACCACAACGCCGACCCGTACGGCGCCCGCCGGCCCTCCGCCAGCGGCTACGGCCCCCTCACCGCCAGCGGCTACCCGACGTGGGCCAGCGACGACATATCGGCGCTCAGCGCCTCTTCCCTGCTCAAGCGCTACGCCGAGAAGTACTCGGGACTGGAGCTGCCCTGCTATGACTCCTCCTCGCGGCCCCTCGCCGCCGGCTGCTACGCCACAGAGGGACCCCCGGGACCTTACCTAAAGACGGAGGCCGAGCCCTGGGGGGCGCCTTCGGCCCTGGAGTGCTACCCCGGACTAGAGGCCTTAGCGGGCGGCAAGGTGGCAGTGGTGGCTACGTCGGATACAGGCTACGGCTCCGCCTCCTCGCCTCAGGACTACCCACCCACATCGTACAACGGCACCTCCTACCTGCCCGCAGGTAAACTCCTTCATACACACCTGCTAGTAATTTTTTCGTCAAATTGACATTTGCGCAAGCCACGCGTGTGAATCTTTTTCTTTTTTGTAATGCTTATTTTACGCCAAGTCTATGGACTTTGAGGATATACCAATGTTTGCTTAGAGCACTTTAGGGCCTGCCAAGTCTATGGACTTTAACATTTGTTGACAGCACTTATGATGTACTGTAAATCGTTAAGTTTGATTACTTAACCAGTCCACTTTCAACAGTCAGTTTGCACTCTTCAGACACAGGCAGACAGAAGATACAGAGATATCCATGTGGGACACAGACATAGGACACATTTGAAACGGGTGCTATGACAACGGGAATTGCATACTAGGTTCCCAACTTACATCGTTCCCAAGTAGTCTGGTGTGGCCAACGGACACCGGTCTACTTAACACTAACATGTGATTGGGTGTCTGCTCTGCAGGGTACTGCCCCCAGCCCCATGCGCTGCAGTCCAGCTACAGCCCCAGCACAGCCGTCTATAACTACCCCCCGGTGGGGTGTTACCCCTCCCCCCACACCTACAGCCACCCCGGTGCCTCCTACCCCCCTCCCCTACCCCTGGGCCCCCCCCGGCCCACCGTGGTTGGGGGCAGTGGCTACGGGGGGTACTCCCCCGCCTCACACACAAGGTATGTTAACCCATTTAGATATACAAAATGTCTAAAAGAAATTCTGAAAAAACCTATGTTTCTATGTTAGTGGTGATCATACTATTTCATGTCAAGGACCCCCAGAATCATATGAATTCGGCCACCGACCCCCATCTGAAAATATTTGGTTCCAGATGCAGACACACAGATGCGTTCCGGGTCAAGGGTTAAGTCAAGATCTTTCATTAGGGTTGTTTTGTTTTTCATTCATGTGCCGAGGGTATTAGAGCCTTATCAGCCTTGTTCAAGGGAAAAAAATACCCCGGGGCTTAAAGGACAACTTTAGTTTTTTTCAACCAAGGTTCATGTTTTAGGTTGTTATTAGAGAAACTAAAAGTTGAGTATTAAATTTCTTTCATTTTAGGGATTTTAGCTCTTTTTGACAGGGGGGGCGGGGGCATTTGGCTAAATATGTATTTTTTCACAAAATATTATGGCGATATCATTTTTTTAAATTTACTATAGTCCTACTAGACCCCAATAAATTACATCTGGCCACAAAAGATCACAAGATCTATTGAATGTGACAAACTGACATGCCTATACACACAGTATAAGCCTTCCCCAGTAGGCCTCCTTTACATTCAGTAGATCCTGTGATCTTCCGTGGCCAGATGTAATTTCCTGGGGTTTATTAGGACTATAGTAAATAATAAAATAATAAATCACCATAAAATGGTGTACAAAAATACATATTTAGCCCCATGCTCGAATGCCCCAGCCCCCATGTCAAAAAGAGCTAAAATCCATAAAACGAAAGAAAGCAGCAAATGAACACTATTTTACTTTCTCTAATAACAACCTAAAACATGAACCTTGGTTGAAAAAAACTAAAGTTGTCCTTTAACCGAAAGTTAGCTCACGGATAAACAATCTTAATCGGCCGCAATCGGCCGTCAATGATTAGAATCTGAATCTGGGATTAGATTCAGATATAAAAAACATTGGAGTCAATGAGGGGGCAACCAATATACTGACGGACCAATGACTTCCGGTTTCACAGACAATGATAGACAGTAGCATAGCGCGATCTCTAACTGAATCAATATAAAACACCTTGCGAGTATACACGTTAAAGGCACCAGGAGGTTATATTTGATAAGATCAGTATACTCATCTATGGCATCCAATGTGTTATAAATCAACTCTAACCCTTCTCCTCACAGCCTGGGTGGCGGGGGCAGTCCAGAAGGGGGCGTGGTGGCACTGAAGCGCAAGGCCTTCGAGATGTCGGAGGACGGGGAGGAGGACGGTGGCGCCGCCGAGGACGAGGACTCCTCGCGTTACCGGAAGTACGGCAACGGCCACGGCGCCAACAAGAGCCACGGTGGCAACAACAACGGGCACTACGGCATGGGCAGCCCGTCCGCACCCCCGGACCCCCACGACGCCTACAAGTCCGGAGGAAAGCCCCTGATGTCGCCCCCGTATGGCGGCGCGGGGGATTACAGCCCGCCCGCCGCGGGGGATTACAGCCCGCCCCCAGGTGGGGGCGGCGGCCTGTCTGGGGAGGGCGGGGCGGGGGCGGAGCGCCACAGCTTCCCACCTCAGCAGAGGATGACTGTGAAGATGCCCGCGGCGCACGCACGCTCCGAGGACCCCACAGGGGGGCGCTAGAGAGAGAGCCGGAGAAGCCTCGATGTCTTTTCGTACGGCAACGACCAGGGCAAACGCACAACAGGAGGAATGGAGGGCACAAGACTGGAGACTCCTGTTCTTTAAATTCTTAACGTTTTCATTACTCTCCCAAAGAAGTCACGGGGGCACTTTGCCCTCTGCAAGGCTGCGGTAACGGGTTGCAGTTCTTTTTAGGCATATCCTCGACAGATAGACAGACAGCGCTAAGATGGTCTAAAGCAGTATGAAGGTAAATTCGTGCTTCATGGGATGACGGTGTTCTGAGCCGAACAGAGCCCAAACTACAAGCTCACAAAACGTGCCGCGGATGCAACGCGCCGTGAGCTTCATGGACGTTTTCTGCGCCGCGAGGCCGCGTGCGACAGAGCATAAATAAGCTATACGCACATAACGCCATTTTGGAAAATAACTCTTTCTACTTCCGGGCCTCTTCCGATTGTTACCGATAGTAATTGAGGCTCTGTTCCATCCAGAGTCAGTGTTAATGATACTAATGAAGGCTCTGTTCCATTCTGGTCAAACAGAGTCAGTGTTAATGATACTAAATGAAGGCTCTGTTCCATTCTGGTCAAACAGAGTCAGTGTTAATGATACTAAATGAAGGCTCTGTTCCATTCTGGTCCAACAGAGTCAGGGTGCTGATATTGTGTGTGATATTGGCTCAATGGAAACACTAGTGGGTCTCAAAGTCCTTGAGTGCGTTCCAAATGGCCCCATACGAGTGTGTAACTCACGGGTCCGCATGGTTCCATGTTTTCACACTCAAAGTTATGGGGGTCCTTGCAATTAAAAAAGTTTGAGAACCACTGCACACTAAATGGAACAGAGCCTTTGATTAAAGTCAGAAGGGGCCCGGAAGTAGGAAGAGATATTTCCAAAATGGCGTTATGTGCGTGGAGCCTATTAGGCACGATTGTCTCTCTCAGGATGCTATTTATTTCCCTGCCATACCACTGGTTGGCGCTGACGTTGCAGGATGGCACGTTGATGCAACATGACGTTGCAGATGGCATCGTGTAAAGGCGTTGGGGTTTCATGTAAAGGGCCTTTGACTGCAATACCTCTGACCACAACATGCACAAAAAAAACAACATTTCAGACCAAAAATGAAGAGAGCAATAAACTGAAATGTTGTGATGGCCATAATATTAATAGTATTAATGTAACATTACTCACAGCACAATCACTGCTACTTTAAGAGCCGAGTACCTCACCTGACTTAGAGAAATGAATGTTAACCCCCCTCCCCCCTATTTCTCTGCTTCATCTCATTATCTTTATTTCATTTCCTTTTCTTTATAGCATCACCGTTTCTTGTCTTTTATTTTCTTGTTTTTTTTGTTTGTTTTTTAATCACTCTAAAGGCCTATTTTTTTTACATATACGTTTATTTAACAGGGACAATACAAGAACAATGTATCAAGTTGTGAAGAACATGAAACCGTTGCGTTGTACATAGGGTATATATAGCGAAGGCTAATTTGAAACCCCAGTCCCTGGTTGGGCCTTCATTCATACTCCAGTTTTAGGTGATAAGGTGACCACCCAAAGATGAGCGTAAAGGCTCATACATAGTCTGGATTTACGGTGGTGGGGTGACCACCGAACTACAACATGACGTCACGAGCCGCGGTGAAGAGCAAACCACCGCCACCGCTCCAGCCCTTCTCTCTGTTTTTACTCACCACCGCTCAACGTTATTTCAGCTCCGGTGGTCAGCTCACCACCGGAGCGGTGGTCACCTCACCACCGAAAATCCAGACTATGAATAGGCCTTGAGTCTTTTTTTCACTGCGGCTCATTGACATGATGTTGTAGTTTGAGTAAAAACAGAGAGATGTGTTGGGGTGAGACTCTTATCAAAGCGGCTCTGTGACATCATGTTGTAGTTTAAACAGCGAGATGTGTTGGGGTGAGACTCTTATCAAAGCGGCTCTGTGACATCATGTTGTAGTTTAAACAGAGAGATGTGTTGGGGTGAGACTCTTATCAAAGCGGCTCTGTGACATGTTGTAGTTTAAACAGAGAGATGTGTTGGGGTGAGACTCTTATCAAAGCGGCTCTGTGACATCATGTTGTAGTTTAAACAGCGAGATGTGTTGGGGTGAGACTCTTATCAAAGCGGCTCTGTGACATCATGTTGTAGTTTAAACAGAGAGATGTGTTGGGGTGAGACTATGGGTGAGACTCTTATCAATGCGGCTCTGTGACATCATGTTGTAGTTTAAACAGCGAGATGTGTTGGGGTGAGACTCTTATCAAAGCGGCTCTGTGACATCATGTTGTAGTTTAAACAGAGATATGTGTTGGGGTGAGACTCTTATCAAAGCGGCTCTGTGACATCATGTTGTAGTTTAAACAGAGATATGTGTTGGGGTGAGACTCTTATCAAAGCGGCTCTGTGACATCATGTTGTAATTTTCGGTGGTCACCTTATCAACTAAAACTGGAGTATGAATAGGCCTTTCAGTCTTGCCACTCATCACATGGTTGAATACGTGAAGCTGTCCTTTGACTTTGTTAAGATGTAAGGATGTAAGGGATTTGAACTTCATTATACCTTCACAACAGGCACATTTTCAAAAGGATGCACTTTTTATCCTAATTCCCAATACCAGCTGCAACCGGTATGAAAATTATACGTGACTCAAGCTGAACATGAAATCTTCACGATCCGACATAAACAGAAATAAACACGTAGAAACAAAAAAAGGGTAGATGCTTCCGTTTTGATCTGGGACTTTATGTGGCCTGTCAGTGATGCCATCTATGACGACATCATCACTCATCTATGACATCATCAGACCTAAGTCAGTTATCCATCTCCATATTTGGGCAACATTTCTGCCCGTTCTGAGCTCCATTAACTTCCAGTATAAAATGAATCTTTTCATAAGTTAAATATTGGGAGACTAGTTCAGCGTGCACAAGACATTTGGTCCTGATCGCTCCAGTGATTTGCGAGATTAGCCACAGACACACACACTCACACACATGCTCTTCTAGATGGCTCGCCTCTGTAGTGCCACGCCTTTAAACAAGGTGTTAATGAAACCTGCGTTGGGATGTGCAGATAGGTGTGGAACTGGGCATTAGGGCTGATGGGTTTATATCAATATGGTGATACGAGACAGAGATCTGGGATTTTAGATTTTAGATTGTGAAATGGCATATGTATTTTCTCCTTCTTTCAGTATTTCCTTTGCCTTTTTTTTAACATGCATTTTTTTGGTTTTGCGCCTCCCAAAAGAGTGATTTATAGTCTCGTTATTGAATACTCAGGAAGAATATTGTTACCTCGAATCGAAAAAATATAGAGAAAGAAAAATAAGAATGTATGTGTTATGAGTCTAACGGAGTCACATGGCTTTAAGGAGGAGGAGTCTAATGGAGTCACATGATTATGTTGAAGATCAACATACGGCTGTTGCCGGGTAGAAACCTCCTACGTCCATAATTTAACGGGACCAGAGACGTGAACCGGATGTAAACAAACGCTGTGTGTAGTGACGGACGATCGTCTTTTCTGTCACCCGGAAAATACCTTTTGTTACGGTGATCATCGGTTCTTTAGTATTATGGGCCGTTGAATAAAGCGCCTTTTTGACCAAAAAACGCAATCTGCAAAAAGGTTCCGAGATAAAAATGCAATTTTGTAATTCCGTTTAACATTGAGGCAGGACGGAGACGGAGTTTCCACGTCCGGTTCATTTGCGGTTTTACCCGTCGCCCGGCAATCTCGAACCGTTCATAGCCATGTTGGCGAAGAGTGCCATCTATCGTAAACCAATGAAAAGACCACTAAACGTCCTTAGATGTCTTTGGCAGTCGATGTGTTTAAACAATAATAATATCAACAGTTTTGGACGTACACGGTTTCCACCCGACAGCGACAAGATACTCTCTTCCACTTCAGGGAAACAACAGACCTATATTATTATGTTATATTATTATAGAGCCTTCGATATTCAACAAATCCACGAAAACCTGCATGCACGCACACACACACACACACACACACACACCAAGATCTGGGGAAAAAAATAAGACTAGTTTGTTGTTTTTTACCAAGGCCTGAAATGTTGAATGTAATTGTGATATTTTTTTAAGGACAATACATGCCATAATGTACACGGATGATGTTTTTTAGATATATTAAACATATTTTCTTCATGTATAAATGCATCATGTATAGATGTATTTCTCTCTAAGTGTTATCAATATCATAGCTAGCAAAGGGGAAAACGTTTGTTTTTGTTTTGATGGACAAACTGACGACAACGGCAAAGCACTCTTGACGGACCGGCGTGGTGAAATGACATGTCGAGACGACGTACAGATACAGATATCATAGATTAGTTAAATGTCTATTATTATTAAATGTCTTAATAACTGTGTTGAACTGCATCCTTAGTAGTCCTTAGTGCTCTTTAGCCAGGCATTGCAGTGTCATTGTCCAATAGCCTACATAAAGTTTTCAAATAATTAGTAGTGGAGTAAAAGTGCGATATTTGGATCTGAAATGTAGTGGGGTAGAAGTAAAAACAAGTATTGGAATTAGTAGTATACAAATACATAAAAATTGTACTTAAGAAAATGTACTTAGCTACTTTACACCACTCGTCAGATCTTACCTTTTATAAATGTCAAAACTAAAAACTATTACTTAATTGGTGAAGAATATAAAATATTTCTTTTGACAAAAACAAAAAAAAAGTCAGGAATATAGGCCTACGAAATCAAATTTATCCAGGTGCAAAAATAAAAGCCACGTCTCACTGCCTTTTTAAAAACAAGAATGCTAATAGAGGGTATGCGCGTGAAATCATCACACCCGGAAGTTATGCGGGAACGCCTACTGAGTGGCAAAAAAACCCTACTTTCTGGTCTTGACAGGCCATACATCCAAACAGGAAAGTCGGCATGATCTGATTGCATTAAACAACGTTAAACGACGTTAAACTCACTTTGCCACTCGATTTGCCACTCACTTTATACATGCAAATACCCTCTATTGATGACAAGGAGGTAAAAAGCATTAGTAATGAATGCTTTTCTCTGCAGATCTTGGCATTCTAGGAACAAGCGCTTACCGCAAATAATGTTTTCGATAAACCAGTAGTTCCCGAAGTGGGGTTCGACCGGGAACCCACAGGGGTCCCTGAGGGTGTTCCAGGGGGGTTCGGTTAAATGATTGATGACCCCCCCTTGAAACTGAGTTGCTGCAACTCAAGAGACTTATCCTCTAGTGAAAATTCCAAATAAAAATAAAGAATTGACAGTTAGGAACGAAATGGACCCTTAGGCGTTCTGTAACTCTTAATAGGAATGAAACGGTGAACACACAATGAATGTCCTTTTTTCTGTAACTTTACAAATGGAATGTACACTCTAAAAGGTATCAGAACGACTTCACTCACTAAACTACTCCGGGTAGCTCAGTCGGTATGAGCTCTCGAACCTGATGGTAGGTGTGGCGCTCAACCTCAGCATCCATCTCCCAGGGGTCTAGTGCATTGTAACGGGGACAGACTCCATCTCCCAGGGGTCTAGTGTATTGTAACGGGGACAGACTCCATCTCCCAAGGGTCTAGTGCATTGTAACGGCAACAGACTCCATCTCCCAGGGCATTATAACAGGGGCAAACTCCCATCTCCCAGCGGTCTAGCACATTGTAACGGGGACAGACTCCATCTCCCAGAGGTCTAGCGCATTGTAACGGGGACAGACTCCATCTCCCAGGGGTCTAGCACATTGTAACGGGGACAGACTTCATCTCCCAGAGGTCTAGCGCATTGTAACGGGGACAGAGTTCATCTCCCAGAGGTCTAGTGCATTGTAACGGGGACAGAGTTCATCTCCCAGGGGTCTAGCACATTGTAACGGGGACAGACTCCATCTCCCAGAGATCTAGCGCATCGTAACGGGGACAGACTCCAATCTCCCAGAGATCTAGCGCATCCTAACGGGGACAGACTTTAATCTCCCAGGGGTCTAGCGCATTGTAACGGGGGCAGACTCCATCTCCCAGAGATCTAGCGCATCGTAACAGGGACAGACTCCAACATGTTACCGGCTCATACCGACAATAAGCCACTCCGGCCTACTTACATACTACAGTACATGTTACCAGTGTGAATAATACTAGCTGGTTTATTTCATGTCACAGTTCCATGACATTATATGCCATAATATGAATGAGATTCAGTAAAATAAATAAAAATCACAGACCCAACCGGAGTTGAGTTTGTCCAACAAAATGTGGGATTTCAATGTTATCTTTGTAATTTCAGTAGTTTTTACTGCTTATTGTTAGTGTGTACTTTTTCCTCTGTAACCATTTCTACCTCATCTTTGAAGACATGGAAGTTCAGTCTTTCGTGTTCATTTCACCTTGGTCATAAAAAGGAGCAAATGTTGAGAATTCTTGAAATTGTTATAATAGTCTACCTCAAAAAGGACTGGAATAAAGACACTATACCAAACACTCTTTCACCCTCTTTCTTTCCAACTTTAAAATTCAATGTGTATTTTATGTTGTGTGTTAGTTGTTTGCAATGGTTCAAAAGTAGTCAAAAGTATCAATATTGCAGAAACACTTTGTTACACGTTAAAGTCTGGTAATCAAAAATTACTTGAGTAAAAGTACAAAAGTAAAAGTTCCATTGAACTATATGTCAGTAAAGGGGCATTCCACTAATTTTCAAGATTTTACTGTCATTAATATACCTTAGAGCTGTGTGGAAATAATAAAAAGTCCCCCCATTCTGTGTTTCCTAGAACTGTAAGTATGAAAAAAATAACCATGTTAATGATTTTTGAGTGGAATGCCCCTTTAATATACCTTCAGAGTTGTTGTGTTCCAGTGTGGAAATAATAAAAAGTCGTCGTCGTCGTCGTCGTCCCCCTTTCTGTTTAGCCTAGAACTGGACGTCTACAACTTGTGCTCATGACAGTGAGACATAAGGAAGGTGTACTCTTTGGCCTGCAGAGTACACCCATACACATAATAAGGTAGACACCTCCTTTGGCTCTCGGGTGTGTGTGTATCTCGACGCTCGAGAGCTTGCAAAGCTTCTGCATGCGTCACAGAATGGGACCGTTCTATAGGCCAATCAGACAGGCAAGGTAAACGTTTTTTTTCTCATGCCAATTTGGATTTCATTGATAAGTATCGGAAAAGACGTGCTGTGATTGGCCAGTAGTCACTTGGGTGCCATTGACGCAGCCTTCCGCACTTCCGCTTGACTGCATGCGTCCTTACAGCGCATGGACCAAGGTAACCGCTGGTCCATGCAGCAAGGTAACCGCAAGGTTGCCAGTTCCCTTAGTAGTCCTTAGTGCTCTTTAGCCAGGCATTGCAGTGTCATTGTCCAATAGCCTACATAAAGTTTTCAAATAATTAGTAGTGGAGTAAAAGTGCGATATTTGGATCTGAAATGTAGTGGGGTAGAAGTAAAAACAAGTATTGGAATTAGTAGTATACAAATACATAAAAATTGTACTTAAGAAAATGTACTTAGCTACTTTACACGACTCGTCAGATCTTACCTTTTATAAATGTCAAAACTAAAAACTATTACTTAATTGGTGAAGAATATAAAATATTTCTTTTGACAAAAACAAAAAAAAAGTCAGGAATATAGGCCTACGAAATCAAATTTATCCAGGTGCAAAAATAAAAGCCACGTCTCACTGCCTTTTTAAAAACAAGAATGCTAATAGAGGGTATGCGCGTGAAATCATCACACCCGGAAGTTATGCGGGAACGCCTACTGAGTGGCAAAAAAACCCTACTTTCTGGTCTTGACAGGCCATACATCCAAACAGGAAAGTCGGCATGATCTGATTGCATTAAACAACGTTAAACGACGTTAAACTCACTTTGCCACTCGATTTGCCACTCACTTTATACATGCAAATACCCTCTATTGATGACAAGGAGGTAAAAAGCATTAGTAATGAATGCTTTTCTCTGCAGATCTTGGCATTCTAGGAACAAGCGCTTACCGCAAATAATGTTTTCGATAAACCAGTAGTTCCCGAAGTGGGGTTCGACCGGGAACCCACAGGGGTCCCACAGGGGTCCCACAGGGTGTTCCAGGGGGGTTCGGTTAAATGATTGATGACCCCCCCTTGAAACTGAGTTGCTGCAACTCAAGAGACTTATCCTCTAGTGAAAATTCCAAATAAAAATAAAGAATTGACAGTTAGGAACGAAATGGACCCTTAGGCGTTCTGTAACTCTTAATAGGAATGAAACGGTGAACACACAATGAATGTCCTTTTTTCTGTAACTTTACAAATGGAATGTACACTCTAAAAGGTATCAGAACGACTTCACTCACTAAACTACTCCGGGTAGCTCAGTCGGTATGAGCTCTCGAACCTGATGGTAGGTGTGGCGCTCAACCTCAGCATCCATCTCCCAGGGGTCTAGTGCATTGTAACGGGGACAGACTCCATCTCCCAGGGGTCTAGTGTATTGTAACGGGGACAGACTCCATCTCCCAAGGGTCTAGTGCATTGTAACGGCAACAGACTCCATCTCCCAGGGCATTATAACAGGGGCAAACTCCCATCTCCCAGCGGTCTAGCACATTGTAACGGGGACAGACTCCATCTCCCAGAGGTCTAGCGCATTGTAACGGGGACAGACTCCATCTCCCAGGGGTCTAGCACATTGTAACGGGGACAGACTTCATCTCCCAGAGGTCTAGCGCATTGTAACGGGGACAGAGTTCATCTCCCAGAGGTCTAGTGCATTGTAACGGGGACAGAGTTCATCTCCCAGGGGTCTAGCACATTGTAACGGGGACAGACTCCATCTCCCAGAGATCTAGCGCATCGTAACGGGGACAGACTCCAATCTCCCAGAGATCTAGCGCATCCTAACGGGGACAGACTTTAATCTCCCAGGGGTCTAGCGCATTGTAACGGGGGCAGACTCCATCTCCCAGAGATCTAGCGCATCGTAACAGGGACAGACTCCAACATGTTACCGGCTCATACCGACAATAAGCCACTCCGGCCTACTTACATACTACAGTACATGTTACCAGTGTGAATAATACTAGCTGGTTTATTTCATGTCACAGTTCCATGACATTATATGCCATAATATGAATGAGATTCAGTAAAATAAATAAAAATCACAGACCCAACCGGAGTTGAGTTTGTCCAACAAAATGTGGGATTTCAATGTTATCTTTGTAATTTCAGTCGTTTTTACTGCTTATTGTTAGTGTGTACTTTTTCCTCTGTAACCATTTCTACCTCATCTTTGAAGACATGGAAGTTCAGTCTTTCGTGTTCATTTCACCTTGGTCATAAAAAGGAGCAAATGTTGAGAATTCTTGAAATTGTTATAATAGTCTACCTCAAAAAGGACTGGAATAAAGACACTATACCAAACACTCTTTCACCCTCTTTCTTTCCAACTTTAAAATTCAATGTGTATTTTATGTTGTGTGTTAGTTGTTTGCAATGGTTCAAAAGTAGTCAAAAGTATCAATATTGCAGAAACACTTTGTTACACGTTAAAGTCTGGTAATCAAAAATTACTTGAGTAAAAGTACAAAAGTAAAAGTTCCATTGAACTATATGTCAGTAAAGGGGCATTCCACTAATTTTCAAGATTTTACTGTCATTAATATACCTTAGAGCTGTGTGGAAATAATAAAAAGTCCCCCCATTCTGTGTTTCCTAGAACTGTAAGTATGAAAAAAATAACCATGTTAATGATTTTTGAGTGGAATGCCCCTTTAATATACCTTCAGAGTTGTTGTGTTCCAGTGTGGAAATAATAAAAAGTCGTCGTCGTCGTCGTCGTCGTCCCCCTTTCTGTTTAGCCTAGAACTGGACGTCTACAACTTGTGCTCATGACAGTGAGACATAAGGAAGGTGTACTCTTTGGCCTGCAGAGTACACCCATACACATAATAAGGTAGACACCTCCTTTGGCTCTCGGGTGTGTGTGTATCTCGACGCTCGAGAGCTTGCAAAGCTTCTGCATGCGTCACAGAATGGGACCGTTCTATAGGCCAATCAGACAGGCAAGGTAAACGTTTTTTTTCTCATGCCAATTTGGATTTCATTGATAAGTATCGGAAAAGACGTGCTGTGATTGGCCAGTAGTCACTTGGGTGCCATTGACGCAGCCTTCCGCACTTCCGCTTGACTGCATGCGTCCTTACAGCGCATGGACCAAGGTAACCGCTGGTCCATGCAGCAAGGTAACCGCAAGGTTGCCAGTTCGAACCCGGGCTCCCCCAGAGTTACTGTCGAAGTGTCCTTGACCAAGACACTGAACCCCAAATGTGCTGGTTGGTGCTGGTGATTTTGGGCACCACATTTTGGTGCGGGGCTGTAGCTCCGGTTCAGTCTCTATCCTTTTAATACTCTATGGCATGGACACCCTTGGCTACAACGAACTGTGATGTCACTGATCACATGACCCCAAGTTGTAGAACTCCAGTTCTATAGGGTAAACAGAAGACAGAAGGGGGGACTTTTTTATTATTCCCACACTCTAAGGTATATTTATGACACACAGTTCAATGTTGAAGACTGGTACTGGTATTCACCTTTAAGGAATGGTCAGTTAATATAGCGTCCTTAAAATGTCAATAGATTTACATTTGAATTTTGTCACGCTGATCTGCAAGCTCACGACGAGCTTATAGATCAATCCAGCAACCAGCTAAGTATAATGTCAGGCTAAAAGTAGTTTAGAAAGTTAAAATATATCGAGTTAAGTCACATCCATCCAAAAATGGGCCTTGTAGCAGTGCTGTGGATGATGTATTGGGCATGGGCTCCCTCTAGTGTTCGTATGTGTCAGCCCAGTTCAGAGCACAACATTAATTTTGGAGACTTAACTTTGATCGATTATTTCTCCCCTTTAATAATTGGTATTGTATTTCACATCGTTTTTCGTTGATTAGTCACTTTTACAACAAGGTATGCTTGTTGTAACCAGACATTCGTGTGATGAGCAGTACAGATAGTGTGGGTATAGTGCCTCCAAAACATTTGCCAAAACAAAATTGAGTTGCTTTAGTGGATTGGATGATTGCACTCTCCCACACCCACAGTAATGAATGATATCCATAAGTCAAACAGACTTATGGATAGTTGCTTAATGCTTAATGCTGCTTAATGCTTATCCAGTGCGAATCCAGTGCGCCACAAAAAACACAGATCTATAAATGCACCAAGTCTCTGTCTGTCTGTGTGTAATCCACATAACTCAAGAACCGTTCGCCCCAAATTCATGCTTTCCACCCCACCACAGGGAGTGCAGTGCCATGGTGTCGAGTCGGTCGGACCCACGGTTGTCCAGAACCGCCCCAAAACGGCCTCAGCCCGGGCTCTGGACAGGGCCCCTGCCCAGTGTCCATATATGGAGCTGGCCTGTTCTGACATCATTCTGACATCTCCATATTTGGGCATGCCTGACAAAGAACTCCATATGGGCATGAAAGGGACACAGACATAATATCTGGGAGGGACATGCATTTCAAGTAGGCGTTCCAAGTAGGCCAGTCCCCAACGGACACCACTGTAGAGGCTCCAATGCATAATATCTGGGTGGGGCATCCAATGCGAATGGGACTTTAGTCGACTAAATAACACAATCTTGGTCTTTTATGTCAACAAAATGAACACTATTGTAGTTGAGCAAGTTGACCAGTAGATGGTGGCAGATAGCTGCGTGTTGTTTAGTGTGATGAACTATTAAAGGTGACCAGTCGATGGTGGCAGTGTTCTGAACCAACCTGCTCCTCAAACTGCTTCACGTCAAGGACCCCCAAATGGTCACATTTGTTAGGGCCGATTCATACTCCTATTTTACCGCTGTTTCGGCGCTGTAGTGCCGAAATGATTTCGGCTCGTCAGAAATTTTCAGTAGCACCGAAGAGCCGACTTTAGGACGGTACCCGCCCCCCCGAACCTCAAATGACGTCAAATTGTAGGCTCTACAGAGCCGAACCGACTTTTATTCGGCTCTAAAATAGGAGTATAAATCGGCCCTTAGCCTTAGCTCACGGACCCCAATTTGAAAAGATATGCCAGGGAGCCTCATATCATTATGAGAAGATGTTGATAGCAGTGATTCTCCATTTTTATTTTAAGGACCCCCAGTTTATGTATTAGGACCACGGCCCCCCATTTTATGCTATTTATGCTATATTATCTGGCACCCCAATAGACTACACTGTAGTGTTAATTCAATTCTGAGAGTGTACACATGGAACCAAATTAGTTAGTTAACTTTAGTTATAGTTCCATGATGTAGGCTACAGGTACACCAGACACATAGGGTTCCATTTGTACACTCTCAGAGGTACAGAGTACCCGTAAGGGTCCATTTGGTTCCATGTGTACACTTAGAGTCACAGACCCGTAAGAGTCCATTTTGATAGCATTTGTACACTCTCAGAGTTACATACCTGTAAGCCAGGGTCCATTTGGTACCATTTGTACACTGTCAGATGTTTCCCTCTCCATGATCTCCATCAACTCTATTCGACAGAAATAGCTGATATCAGCTGTTTTTTTTTATGTTTTAGGATGTCAGGCAGAAACCTCATAACACGTTTTGGACATAGGCTATAAGGTTTCCATCCGATGCTACGAATGAACGATAACAAACCTTTTGAAGAATATAACATTACAAATAAGAAATGGAGTGAAAGACTTGAAATTAGAGCATCCTGCACCACATTTACTTTAAACTGTATCCATTTTCCCCCCACTTCTGTAGTAGGCCTACCTCTGTGTACCTCTAGGCCGGGGGACACGTACCCCCATGTAGTACATCTGCGTACCCCTAGGGGGACACGTACCTCCATGTAGTACCTTACACATACCCCCATGTAGTACCTATGTGTACCCTAGGGGGACACGTACCTCCATGTAGTACCTTACACATACCCCCATGTAGTACCTCTGTGTACCCTAGGGGGACACGTACCCCCATGTAGAACCTCTGTGTACGCCTAGGGGTACAGTACATACGTGTACCCCTAGAGGGACATGTAGTACTTTACACATACCACCATGTAGTACCTCTGTGTACCCCTAGGGTAATTGTGAGCCGGTGTCTTGCACCCCAAATAGCAGATCTACAAAAAGCTCACAGCGCGTAAACTTGTAGATATAGTTATGTTGGGTGTGTGACACAAGTACAAATAAAGCCTTAATGTAATATTTGTAAACCATAAAACATGGTCCTCGCAAGGTTAATTTCTAAAATGTTACTACACGCACGCACACACACGCACGCATGCACGCACGCACGCACACACACACAGCAGCCAACAAAGCAGACATACTGTATAGCCAGTGTCCTAGTTAATGTACAGCCCACCTCACTGTGATGGATGGAAGCAGGCCAGAGGGAAGACCTCTATGTATATTTATAATGCAGGTTTTACATACGTACTACCTCTATGTATAGTTATCATGCAGGCACAGGCGTGAATATCGACGGTGCAACCGGTGCAATGCACTGAGGCCCAGATGCTGTGGGCGCCCATGAAGGAAGAAGAAAAACAAAAATAAAGCCAAGGCGGCCGCGATGCTGAAAAGAAAGCCAATAGGCCTACCGAGGCGAGTGAATAGTTGACTCGTCTCGGTCGCACGAAGAGTCTGGTAGGAAGAAAAACATTAGAATCTAAGGAAGATCATCGAAAATGAAAATTTTAAATATTGTATTTCGATTTGATGTCCAAGTTGCTGTGCTACTCTCCCTCTGCCAACCAGGGGAGAACCCCGGACTGAGCTCATGCTTCCTTTTTTTTTCTGGTATAGAATATATTTAAAAACAATAAGTACAAAGTAAAATGTATATAATCATGTAAAACCATAACTGAAATGTGATATGAAATGAAAATGTATCCCACGATTTTGTAACCCATTTCCCTGGTTGGACGTAGCGCATGGAAGGAACACGATATTCCAACCAGTTCCTTTCCCCTCCATCAGGCACCCCAGCTGGCAAGTGGGAGGCAGTTTAGAGACCAGGATTACTGCATGTTTTTGTGAGGTCCCTAGGGGACACGGGGAGAACATGCAACTTGTTTCAACTAATCTAAGAATAGACGTCGTTTTTTTACCCTTTAGACGTACCGTAGATTAGAAAGAAAATGCTCGGTTATTTGTGATTTCTGTTCTATTGTTTATTCAATTCCCAAGATGGATTTTGAACTCTATTCTGCCTTGCTGTCCTGCATTTGGGTCCTCACCACCACCACCACCAGATGGTGACAGAGAGAGCAGCACCTGACACAGAGGAGTTTCCCGGGTTCCTTTCCCCTCCATCAGGCGCCTCAGCTGACATGGGGGGAGGCAGTATCGAGACCAGGATTACTGCATGTTTTTTGTGAGGGTACCTACTATAGGGGACACAGGGAGAACATGCAAACTCCACACAGAATGGTCCTTTTGCCAACCCCACCCAGAGTATGGGCACTGATGATGACACAGCGGAGAGAACACGCCCCCAGCGCCCAAAGCGTCCCCACGACCTTCTAGCTGTGAGGCGACAGTGCTACCGACTGCACCGCCAGTTTAACACTACCAGTAAATGAATCTGTCAGATTATCCATAAACGTGTTTACTTAATTGTCTTGAAACCAGTATATTTTTTCAAAGTGTCTGTTATTGCTGCATGCATCAAAAATTTTTGTACACATTTTCACAGACAAACTTCTCTTCTACTGGGATTTCAGATAATGGTCCATGGATTGTGTGTAAAACATTTCACGAGAATTGCTCAAAACTCCTAAAATTAGGTTTAAGTATTTCTCAAACGGAGCTTACTGGTCAAAGTGACAGATGTGTTCCCCATGAGTCAAGGCACATGTGGAAACAAGTGAAATGGCTTTTGGCCAAACGAGGCATGAGTTATGCCTGTTCAAAGGTTTCATTTTCGAACAATTGCTAGGCCAATTGGAGTAAAACTAGGTTCAGTGCTATATTTTGGCATGATCCTCTACCTGTCTACCATACTGTAAAGTTTCATAGACATGTGACGCTGCATGTATGTATTGGGGGCAGAAGCATTTTCATAAAACTGCAATTTTCGTTGGCTCATGAAAGCTTTATTTTTTGCACGTACAAATGTACGTGCATTTTGATCAAAGATCCGGGAGATTTTACCTGTTTTTCATATCATTCTAAATACTGATGGGAGATTAATTGGCAAACACATGATTTTAGTTGTTTTTATATTAATCTGCATCGGTTCGATTAATCAATCAGACCGATAGATTAATCAGTCCGATTAATCGGTCTGTCTTTACAGATAAGCAAGCCCAAAGTATAACAGCTTGAACAGATCTACAAGCTCACAATATTAAATATGAAGGCATTTGAGTTCAATCTGACTTGCCTAAGCCTGCAGTGCATACCCTAGGCTGTTACATGTATTTTTCAGAATGGACAAAATTATTATAATTATTCAATACAGAATGAGATCATATCGACATCGGTAATATCAGTTATCAGCCATAACAGCAATTAATTGTAACCGATATCGATATTGGCCAAAATGTCTCATTGGCACATCCCTAATTTTAAATGATGGGTGAGATAAAAAGTCTGAACACAAAAGTTGTTTGGTATGAGGAGACACAAACGTGTATCGAAGTTGTATTGCTGACGGTCAAACGGTTCATGAGATATGACTGTTCAAAGTTTGCATTTTCAATTGCGTGCTATAGCACCACACTTTGGCCAACGGTCGTGGGCTTCGCGTCCTCACCGTTTGGCATAGCCCTCTACCATATTGTTAGGTTTTGTGAAAACCGACTGCACGGTTAAGCCAGAACTGCTATTTTTGTAGAAGAAGAAGAACAAGAAGGAGAAGAAAAAAAACGACAAATACAATAAGGGACCATAAGTCCCTTCGGGCTTGGTTTATGTCTGTCTACTATTCTATGTCTTGTTTCAGGACCCCTCCCAGCCTGCTGTTTCTGTGTGCGTCTCTGGCTTCCATTGACAATGAATGGTAGACGGAATCTTTGCATATGCCTGTGTGAACGCTGCAAACGCACCATGAAGTGGTTTAGCTTTGTCGTATGGATGTGACGCTCCTGCCCTGCTATCATGGGAGATAGACGATCTACAAGCTCATGTAACAGGGCTCCAGGCCTGGGAGGCGGTGCTTTGTGAGAGCTTGTAGGTCGATCGACGTGAGCTTGAGATTTGCCGTGAGTGGGTTGGCTGTGGCGTGCATGCGTGTGTACGTGCAGTGGGTTGGCTGTAGCAGCAGCCTATGGGGAGCTGTCCGTGGTGCTGAGTCAGCACGAGGCCACTGCATTCATCTATCTGCACTGCAGCACTGTCTGTGTGCTCTACCCCTCCCTCCCTCCCTCCCTCCCTCCCTCCCTCTCTCTCACACACACACACACACACACACACACACACACACACACACACATACACACAGGCGCACACAGGCGCACGCACGCACCTGCTTCCTCTGAAGTAGTCTCAGTTGCTGCTGCATCATGACACACCCCACCGCACGCACGCACGCACGCACGCACGCACGCACACACACACACACACACACACACACACACACACACACACACACACACACACACACACACACACACACACACACACACACACACAGACCCCCCCTCACAGCACACAGATCCCCCACAGTCAATAAAGCAACCAGAGAAGAAGAAGACAGAATTATGTCATCAAAGCATGAACAAAGAAGAATAGCTTAATGTGGTTGAATTGGACATCGTAGATTTATCTTACGACATCTTACGACTTTCACCGTAATATATACGGTGAAAGTCATATATATTATGGGTGCACGATTGTGAAATTATGTCCGATGTCCGATATCCGATCTCCGATTATTTGCAGCGTCATATCTGCCGATACCGATTCTGACCGATTCCGATATTATACAGATTATTCTGCGTAATACACAAAACAAAAGCGATTGACGGACGGTAACATTAATCAATATCTGTGAAAATAATCTGTATTATTTTGAGACCGATCCGATACCGATATGGCATTTTTATGGCCAATATGGCTGATTTCGATATGGTACCGATTATATCATGCATCACTATTATATATTAATTAATAGTGATCTACAAGCTCGCAAGGCGGCACGAAGCGATGCATTGTGCACTTCTTAGATCTGCTATGTTCACTAGTTTGGTCCCGGGCAAATCGCTCTTTAGGGTCGTGACTGGGAAAGTTTGGGAACCTCCTGACTCCGCCTTCTTTCTAGGAGAGTTAGCCTAGGCCTGTAAAAAGTTATATTAGTACATCATAGCCTGATCGCAATTATTTGAGATAATGACAATATATAGCCTATTTTTATATAGCCGATCATGCTCACAATGTGTCACGACATGTGACGCGTTCTCTACTCCACGTCACACGGTGCCCGATGGGTATCTGAAAGGGCCTTTGTGTGTAGTTTGCATTTTCTCCTCGTGTCCCCGGCCTAGGGTAGGTAATAACATGCAGTAATCCTGGTCTCTATTGCCTCCCCCTGACCAGGCGGGGCGGCTGATGGAGGGGAAAGGAACTATAGTTGGAATAACGTGTTCCTTCCACACGCTACGTACGGCCGAGGAAATTCCCCCCGGTCAGGTGAAAAGAAGCGGCTTGGACTCGTCATGCATTGGAGGAAGCATGCGGTCAGTCTGTTGCTCTCCCCAAGTTGGCAGAGGGGGACCTTCCCATAGATCCAAAGTCCCGTTAGTCCGAACATGCACTGCTCCCGTGCTTGCGGTTAGGTTTAGGTTTGCTCCCGTGCTTGCGGTTAGGTTTAGGTTAGGGTTAGAGATAGGGATAGTAATTTCGGAACAATGAACCTTCTGACTAATGACACGGCACCGGCAGAGGGAGGGAGTGTAAGCGCCCCGGATCACATTAGACAATTGACAATGCAGGGTGAAAACAAATGGGTTACAAAAATCGTGGGATAATGATGTATAATAATAAAAAAAGACATGGCCTGTGTTAGCCATAGTATACGATCATTAACCCTGTGTTAGCCATTGGTATACCGGTCATTGTCATTGTATTCAGTCAATGGCATATCGGCCCTGTGCTATTTGTGTTTATAAAGCCTAAAAAGGAAAACAGTGATGTAATTTAGATTTATATGTTCCAAATGCCAAAACAACAATTAATCATCAACTCAAATTCCTGGATGGTGACCCTACTATGCTACCCACAGAGGACAGAAGTCCTGACGTTCATCCTCTGGTTCACGGAAGTCATTTCTCTATGGAGAATAACATTGGGTCATCATAGAATCGTCTCATATAAGAATTGTGGTCCAAAAGTCACACCCGTGTGAAGTGAGGGGCGCTAATATATTAAAGTCTAACTAATGGTGATGTAAAACAAACAGTGCCAACACAAACAATAAACGCCATTAATAATACAGAGACAATATGACGTAATGAGGCACATTAGGACGTACATTTTCCATTCATTGTCAATGCTTTTACAAAACAAACATTGAACTAAAGACAAACATTAAACCTGTGTAGGCCTATAGGAGGGGACCAAACCGTCTCTGCGGTATTGTCGGGGAGGTGTCTCTGTATCATTTACGACAGTCACTCATATTTGTTACAGTCTGTCAGTTTCTGTCTGTTTAATTATGTAATTAATTTGGCGGCGGTGACATTGGCGATTTCTCGTCGTAAGTTGGTTCTTCATATCCATATGAGTCAAAATGGCAGGATGATTTGTTTATTTTTGGAACACGGCTCTCTTATTTGATGATGCGATATTATAAAAGTCTATGGGAATTTGGAATGGGGGGAAAAAAACACGTGACCCAGGTTAAGGTAGGACGTGAAAATGATGTCAGACTTGGGTAAGGTTACATGGTTAAACACAGAGTACACCACACACGTAATAACATTACACAACAGAACAATTTACACTCCACATCGCTTTCATCTTTAAACACCCCAAAAATGACGCCACACTCTGACACACACACATAACTGGAAGGCTGCTTTATTGTTTGGAAATAGATTCGTGCTCAAATGAAGACAATCTTTCACTGATTCTCACTTTAATAATCCCATGAGGTTTTGTGCAACACATCGGCCTCTCTCTCTTTCTCTCTCTCTCTCTCTCTCTGACTGTTTTTAGTGGCAAGAGATAACGACAGTCAAAAGGCATTTTTTTCCCTTCTTTTTTTTTGCGATTTAGCCTATTTTCAGCAAAGAAAACAAATTTACCTCAGTCATGCTACAAAGGAAAGGCTACATAAACCAATATGTAAATCAAACATCGGAAATGTATACAGAAGTGTGAAACAGAAGGCAAGCTGTTCTCTCTTTACTATTAAGAGGTGACTCATCATACGCTGATGCCGTACCATAAAGTATCAGCCGGTGCTTTAAAAGCAGAACACACACAGAGAGCTCTACGGGATGTTAGTTCAGTCAGTCTAGTCTAAGAGCTGCTTCATTTCCAATAAGGGTTTTGTTTTATTTCATTTTATTTATTTATTTAAGTCAATACATGATTATTCTGTCGTGTTCCATTTTTGATTCACGGGTTTCAGGGATAATCGATCGGATTTCGGATTTCATTGACAGACTAAATGGGAAGCTAAAAAGGCACGTGCCGTTTGAAGAGATATTGCACCAGAAAGAAACTTGACAGAACTCTTCGATTTAAGACGACGTCTGACCCTTAAAAAATTATCATTTAGATATGCCGGTATGTCATATTGAAAAGAACAGAGAAAATAATAACAGGGGAAATAAATGGAGACACTCGTCGACTGACACCGGCCTCTGGCTGTGTGTGCGTGTGTGAGGGCGTGTGCGTGGGTGTGAACACGTGTCTATGTGCATGCGCATGTCTGTACGTGTACATGTGTCAATAATAAGTGTCACGTCTAATAAGTGTCAAAACAGCCCACGTCTTCCACGTATTCCTCCGCCAAAAGTCAACATAACGTTAAAAGATGCATGACGTGCGTCGATATTAAAACGCCAACATAATACTTTCATATCCATAAAAAGATCACGTCCAGCATAGTCGATTTGCGTCTGCTCTACGTAAAGCGAAATATACAGAGAGCAGACGGGCGTTTCTGTATCGCCACACGTCAGGACAAAAACATAAAGTAAAAAATGAAACGGCGGAAAAAAGATTTAGGTTTAAAATCGGTTGTACGTTTTCCTTTTACGTTGTGGTGAGACGTGGGGGAAACCCTATATGGGAAAGACATCGTCGAAACATGAAAGCCTTATGGGACAGACATTGTCAGATAATAAAACCCTTGCGGGAAATACATCGTTACAAAACAAAACCTTATGGGAAATACATTTTTACAAAATAAAACCGTACAGGAAATAGGCCTACATTGTCGCAAAATATAAAACTCTCATGGGACAGACATTGTTACAAAATAAAACCCTTACGGGACAGACATGGTTACATAATAAAAGCCTCATGGGACATAAATGTACATGGTCAGAACAGAAAACCCTCATGGCAGAGACACACGTGTATAAAAGGGTGTGCTGGTAGTGCAATCAGCAAGCAGTCTAGTCATCATGTACAACACCATGCATGGTACGCTGGTGGCCAGCGGGGGGCAGGCCAGAGTTCTGGACATACTCTCAACATTTATTGCACAAAACACACAAACAAAACAAACATGATCAATTACAGTCTGTGTTTTTTTAATTTTTTTACCGGGTCTCCCTTTTGAATACAAGAAGCGGACAATAGGGGGGGGGGGGGGCAGTTGAGTTGAAGACATTATTTCTAATGTATACTAAACATATTTATATATATAATTAAAATGTATATATATAATATATGTAAGTATACCCTCCCTTTGTAGATGTGTTGATTTTTATATAGATTTAAATATAGCTTTTGCACTTTAATAATAGATTCTTTTAGCTTACTTCCCTCTTATGTGAAAAGTGACTCAAAAAAAATCTAGTCCTTTCTAACGATAAGGTCACGTGACCAGGGGTGTCAGCTGGAGAAAGCCATTCTATATGGTCAAGAATATTTAGTATTAGAATAATAGCTGTAGTTTTTTAAGTAATTCTGTATTTACAAAAAACTACGCATGCCGTTAAAATAAAATTATATATTACATTATTTATAATCTCTTAAAAAGTCCATTCTTAAACTTCAGCGTTTTGTGCCGTATACAACATAGCCGGAACTGTACAATTATTTCTTCTTTTTTTTCACTTTTTCCCAAATGGATGTTTATATGTGTGTGTAAATTGTTTTTCTTCCATTTTTCTGTAATCCATGGTTGGTCTTGGAGAGAAAATGGTACGGCAGTAGCGTTCGTTTTTTATGCTTTTTCATCATTCAGAGTTTTTATTTGGTTCAAGTTCAACGCCCCACACTGTTTGGTGTTTGGAGATCTCGTCATGCAGCTACTGGACCAATAGAACTCGAGAAGAAGGGATGAGGGGGGGGGGGGGGGGTGTTCATAGACAGGAAGTGACATCACTGCACAACAGGAAGTGCAAAAAGCTCTGGCGTTGGTGCTTGTAGGCTCACAGTACCATAACGTAACGATGCACCCAGTGCTCTGGTGGTTATTTGGTATTTGTTATGCAGTATTAATAATTATAGCAAATATGAAGAAAAATGCACAATGAGAATATGAGATATGGTTTCAGAGAGAGCCGTGTTTCCCAAACAATGTGGTCGGACCCTTTCTGGGGGTAGCGAGGATTTTTTTTAAGTTTTCAATTCTGTTTTATATGTAAAAAGAGATCTTTGAACATAAAAACATGAATTAAAAAAGAAAAAGTAATACTTAAAAAAAATCAATAAGATTCAACAAATCTAAATGAACGCAGATCTACAAGCTCGCAGCGCTTCGCGTTCGGCGACCCGTAGCGAGCTTGTCGACTGGCCCATTTTTCGCCATTCAGTAAAACCCCAAGGGGGTGGTTTCAGCGTGGCCATAGGGGAGAGCAGCGTTCTAAACTAAAGTATAGCGTTAGTGTCTCTCGGGGTGGCAGGAGAGACACGGCAGCAACATTTCTTGAAAATACTGATTTATTTTTAAGGTTTGGGATAACACTGCTTTTCAGAGCACGCATCGTGTCAAATCTACGGGAACATCTGCGGGGCCTTTACACACCGAGCATGGCACTCACAGCGGTTACTAATATCTGTGATTGCTGTTTGGGGTGGGGAGGGGAGGGGGGGGCAATGTTACTGTTGTTCTTTTTCATATATTGAAATTTAATCGAGACCAGACTTCGGTCCAGTCGATATTTCGTTATTTTTTTCTTTTACCGTTTTGTGTCGCTGAGATGCTTCTTCTAGCCCTATTTTCGTAAGCGTCATAAGCAGGAAGCTCTACGACCGGGGTGGGCGGGCACAAAGACGGCCCCCTGACAGGGGGGGCAGGCATCATTGTCCATCAGCGTGGCAAAAACTGAAAATAAAGCAAACTGCTCTTTTTTTTTGTTCATAAATACTCTCATCACATTCACTTGCATTTAGTTGCAGAGCTCATAATAATACATCTATAATATTATCTCCTGAGAAAAAGGGGTGAATTTTTCAAGCATTGCATACATTTCTACGGTCTCGTCTCCGTCTTAACGATGACAGCAAAAGAACTAACAAAAACAAGACAGAATGGGGCGGGCCGTACTTCGCCCAATCCCACTCCATGGACAAAGGGGGGGAGGGGTTTCAGTGCTTTGTTTGTACTCCGTCGCGTGGGCCGAGCCGCGCGCCGAAACAACAGCGGATCTACAAGTTATCTGCTTGTTGTGGGCGGGGCTGTGTCCGGCCCGCGCCTCTCCGTTCCACTACGGAGTATAAAACAGGCTTTAACGTGGCAGGTCTCTTTGGCTTCTCCACACAATGTTCTATTATCCACTCACAGGTTTCTGTTTCTCTCTCTCTCTCTAAACCGGCGACTCTAACTGAAGACACCCGTAACAGACGCAGTTTCTAGCATGGGAACGACTCCGTTCCCACATCAAACTAGACTTGACAACAGTGTTTAAAATGAGCCGCCAAATTGTTAAAAAAAAATCATATCAGCGAATGAACAGGGTGTTAATTTCTTTTGATAAAAGCAACATATTAGTAAGTCGAATGTTATCCATATCTAAAGTTACGAATTAACGTTGAACTGGTTAAAAAGCCCTCTCAGCCCTTCCATAAGTCTAACCCATCCTCAGAGAAACGGAATGGAAAAGGAGCTTGCCATGCCTGTGTCACATTAAAACCTCTTTCACAGAACCAAAGGCAGGTGGTATGGTACATTACATAAATGATGTTGTTGCATATAAATTATAAATATAAGCTTCTTCTTCTTGTATTATTTTCTTCTTCTACCTTCTTCTTTTGATTTACAGTGATTCCATTCTCCACTCTTTGAAACCATCCCACAAATACACAGACACCCATTCCCGTTAATCTGACACATATCTCCAGAGCAGCAAAAAAGTGTTTGGATTCTTTCCTTCTCTCATTCCACAATGTTGCTGTATCTAAGGAGCCTGATTCAAGTCTTGCGAGGCGTGATGTCGCTCGACAAGATAAACAAAACAAAGAAAACCATGGCATTCTCTACTGAACAAAGCGCCAACGCCTTCCTCAGTCGAAAATAAGCCAGACTTTACAATCCCGAACAGTTTCCACACTCCGTCCCCATCGAGGCAACGATTATTGACATTTGAAAAGTGTTAGAGAGAAAAATAGGATCCGTTTTTGAGATCATCAACCCCATATAATTTCTCTTTGATTAACCTCTTAACGTTCAATTTTTGACAATGCCTCGATCTCCTGGTCGAGCCACCACTGTGGTCTGAGTATTAGTGTCTTGTGGACTATGATTATTCATGCAAGATTTCTGATCAAAACATGCCATCATGCAAGTCATTTCTATGCATTGAACAAGCACAATTATTTATGTATTTGTTTGGAAATCTTTCTGAGTAAATGTAAGCCCTTGGCCCGAGTTGACCCTTTAATAAACAGACCCTTAACCAATCGGTGTGAAAGCCCATGTAGAAAAAGCCTTTTGATGCGGGTATAACAAAGATCAAATGACTAGAAGAGTTAAGTGACATGTGGAGGCAAAATGTTGAAGATTCTTATTTTTTTCTGTTCTTTTTTTTACCTTTTTTTTTTTTTTTTTAAGTTTTTTTTTGCCGCTCAAATTAAGTGGAGATACAAGTATATTTTAGCATTAACAAACAAAACAAACCCAAAAAACCCTTCCATTGCTCTGGGTCTTTTGTTTGTCTTTCACTCACCAGTCGTTCTTGGGTTTTGCTCACACAGAGTGAGTGTGTCGTTTAGTTTCAATGCTAAACGACAGAAAAAAAAACCCTCAATTGAACTCTGCTTTTCGATGATTCTTCAGACATCAAGCAGCGTTCCTCGTTTTCCCGTCTCAACACTGTTTTGCATAAGAATCCGTTACCGCGCCGTGGATTCGTCGCTAGCGTCCGTCTCATTCGCGCCTCTAAGTGTGTAGAGTCTCTTGTCTCGTCCGTTAGAGCCAGCAGCAAAAGTGAGCCGTCTGCCACAATGTCACAGACACAGACATTTTACGTAGTATTCCGTCTGTCGGACGGTCTGTCGTTCCCTTTGTGTAAAGATCAGTCTAGATGCAACAATGTCACACAGTACGCTGATTATGTTTGGTTTTTACTCAAGTTCAAGTGTCTTCAAGCCGCCGGCCGCGGGGGCCGCCGCTATCCCTCTGCATCAATAAAAGAATGAAGTCTGTAAACAAAAGTATTGAATAGTATTCTTTTCTTACTTGCAAATGAAATAATCTGTACATCTGTGTGGGTTAGATGGTTTTTTCCTCTCACTTTGCTTGAAGTTACATTATTATAATAATTTATTGTTATTACTGTGATTATTACTTCCGACACACTCTTAACATTTTGATTCCCTGATGTCTTTTTGGTTTCTTCCCTTCTCCTTGCGTCCGCCCTTCTTGTTGCCCTCGTTGTTGTCGTCCTGTTTCTCCTTGTCAGGCTTGGTGACGCTGTCGTACGAGGGCAGGGACGCCGTGGATGGCGTGCCCTCCTTCTTGTCCTGTTCCTGATTGGTCCGGCCGTTCTCCACCTTGTTGGCCAGCCTGCGCTTGCACTTGAAGCCCCGCCTGGACAGGTGCGATCGGTACGCCCTCTGGATGATCTTGGCGAAGACGTCCTCCTGCTTGCGCCGGAGGGTAGTGGTGATGGGCTCGTACGACACCTTGGACGGGTTGGCGGCGATGAAGCGCTCCTCCATCTGCTGGCGGAGCATGTCCAGCTCGCCGCTGTCGCCCAGCACTCGCTTGGTGAAGGCGAACAGGATGTCCAGGCAGTGGATGCGGTCGCCGCTCACCATGGGCATGTCCATGGCAATCAGCTCGATGGTGTTCGGCTTGGCAATGCGCAGTGGGTGCTCCAGTGTGTCGGCGAAGTCCGACAGCTTGGAGTAAGTGATGAACTGTGACGCGTCGGGGTCAAACTTCTCCCAGACCTCATAGAAGGTCTCAAAATCATCCTCGCTTAGCGGGTCGCTGCTCTCCTCCGTGGCCACGCCAAAGTTCTCTAAGATAATGGCAATGTACATGTTGACCACAACGAGGAAGGACATGATGATATACATAACGAAGAAGAAGATGCCCACCGACGGATTGCCGCAGTCGCCCGTGTTGGGCGTGCCGGCGTTCTCGAGTAAGGCGTCACAGTCTGGGGGGTAGTTTAGGATTGGTAGAAGGAGGCCGTCCCAACCGGCCGAAGTGGTGATCATGAACAGGCAGATCATGCTGTTGCCGAACGTCTCAAAGTTGTACATGTCGTCGATTCCCGCACCGTATTTCACGTAGCCAAAGTTCGACATGCCGAAGATGGAGAAAATGAACATGACGAGGAACAGTAACAGGCCAATGTTGAACAGGGCAGGAAGGGACATCATCAGAGCGAACAGCAGGGTCCTAATGCCCTTTGCACTCTTGATGAGACGAAGAATTCTGCCAATTCGGGCAAGACGGATGACCCTGAAGAGGGTCGGTGACACAAAATACTTTTCGATGATGTCGGCCAGGAACATGCCTGCAATCAAACACACAGCCAGTGGGGAGAGGATTAGGTCCTTACTAATGATATTATTTTATACTATTGCATTATTTAGACAACACATGAAGACACATACTGTACCTGTAGAGCACCTAAGTCTGACGTCATTTACACATCCTAACTGGGTTGCGTTTTTGTTTATCCCCCCATTCTGAATTCTCATAGACTTTTTCTTATATCGCGTCAAATAAGAACTGTGTTCCCATCATACATGATTCTGGCGGTTTCACTCATATGGATGTGAAGCATCAACTGACGGCAAGAAAACACTAATGTTACCGCCACCGAATTAGTTACATTTTCGTTCGAAACTGACTAACAAGTATGACTGACTGTATCATAAATGTGTCTCTGTATCATAAATGATACAGAGACACCTCCCCGACATTATTGCAAAGACAGTTTGCTTATTTTTGGACCACAATGCTTAGCCTATATGAGATGATTTTCTGAAACCCAATGTATTCTCCATAGAGAAAACAAAAATTCTGTGAACCAGGGGATGAGCGAGTGACGTCAGGACTTCTGTGGTCTATGCCGAACCAGATCGATTTGGTTTTCTAAAGTAGCAATACCACAATCTAGAAAGAAATATACTCTGTTACATTAAAAATGTTACATGAGCAACCGTACAAAGTATTGGCATCAACATGTAAGTATAGTAACTTTAAAGTTACTCAAAATCTCTTGAATATAGATGATTTACAAGCTCACAACATGTCACATCAAGACACGTTTTGAGCTTGTAAATCAGATATGCATTTAGTGGAATCTATAAATGAATGAGTGACTAAAGTGTAGCGGAGTAAAAAGCACAACATTTTCCTCAGAGAGTAGTATAAAGTATTGAATAAAGTAAAAAGTTCCTCAAAATTGTGTGGCAAACACAAATCACTGTATAATCACATGTTGACAGCAAACAGCCAAATGCAGCTCTATGCAGCATACACCATTTTGGAAATAACTCTTATCTACTTCCTTCACAGGTGTTACCAATGATACTAATTAAGGCTCTGTTCCATTTAATTTCCATAAATCTGACAAGCGGGGACATGAAAGGGGGCCCTAGCCCCTGCCGTTTTGACCGTCAGAGAAAAGTGCCCTCTCCGTCCTGAACTGAAATTTAGCATTTTATGATGAAATAATTCACCTCTCGCCCCTCTAGCTCGCTACCCCGCTACGCAAACTACGCAGCAGTTGATTTTTCCTCCCAATAGTAAACATAGGGGGCCCAATAGTTTTGAGGCGGCCCACGACGGGCGGGAGTCGCTTGCTCACTTCCCCATCAGTTTGGGGCAAAGCTTCATATTTACCCCGGTCTGTAACCAACAAAAGTGTGTTCTTACATGACATCCTCCATTTCACGATGTCAGCACTCGGTGAGTAATTGCTAATAATATGAAAGTTTTCTTCCTACATTCTGCACTGCAGGCAGCACAGTGATGATGCCCCATTGCGCCCGCAGCTGCATTGTTGTCAATTAATCTGTCTTTAAAAAGTTCTAATATTAATATAGAATATTAGCATTGGCTCTTGCACGAATGTTATGTGGACAATGTAGCAACGTGGTCAGTACTCAACAGCACTATTTGCAAATGTAGTAGCCAGGCTACATTTAGTCACAAAGACAAAAATATGCTGCTGATGAATGGGCAACACACAATCAACCAAACAAGCTGAACACATGGCATTCGATCATTGATGCAGTTGAGTGCACACACAGCCGCTCACAAGTCACAAACGAAACGACTCAGGGATCAGGGTTTAGGGCACTAAAAACAGTGAGGCAACTACAGTGGGCACATGAGTGCATGTGCTCCTTTTTGAGGGGCGCTAGACCCTCCTATATACAGGTTTAATGTTTGTCTTTCCTAGACAAACAGTAAAAATGCCATTAACAATGAATGAAGATTGTTTCGTCTGTCACTGAGCAAATCGGCATATGATGTAATGTTATGTTTTGATATCACAATGATTTAAAAAAAGATAATAATAAGTTAAATCACTTTATTCCCCATCGTTGTTTGTCATTTTCTCATACCGTATCTAAAGCTTCTATGATCTATCTCATCATGGAATTAATGTCAATATCTTGCTCAATACTAGGCCTATAGCTTTGTACTGATTGAGTAAATAAGCGGCTATCATATTTTCTTCTATGGTCTTATTAATGTTCATATCTTGCTCAATACTGAGTGTAGATTTGTAGGCCTACTGATTGACTCAAGAATATGTGTCCCCCACTCCCCACCACCCGCAAAATGGTGTCTGGCACCCCTAAATAAAACCAAATCCCTGTGCACGTCCCTGCTGACAATGTTCCTTAAATTCTTCATTTGTACACATGGAACCAAATGGATCCTTATGGGTCCATTTGGTACCATTTGCGCCATTTCAATCCAACAAACCCGGAATGGAACGGAGCCTTAATTAGTATCATTGGTAACACATGTGAAGGAAGTAGGAAGAATAATTTCCAAAATGGATACGACCATATGAGCCTATTGGGCTACAGTATGTACCAAAATAACAATCTAAAAAAAAAAAACAGTGGTTCTCCAACTTGTTCATGTCAAGGACCAGCAAACTGATATGTATTTGGTTGCAGATCCTCGTCTGAAAAGATTTTGTGCCAGAGACCCTATAAGAGAAGATTGGTGTTAAATCCTTTCAAAATTCTTTAAACATCAACTATATAGAGTTTAAGTGGTTAACACATTTGGCAGACCCCTAACTATGCTTTGAGAACCAGTGATCGTAAAAATAAATGTTTTGTTTGTTTTCCCATCCTTTCTCTTTACTCATTAACTGCTGGGGTTTCTCTAGAACAGTCTTCAGCCACTGCCATCAATCAATGAGCATTTTTAACTATATCTTTCAACACCCACAGAATATTTAGTTCTATGACGATATACTGCAAACACCAAATGTCTCAAAAGAAAGACGAGAGTCTCTACTTTCATCCAGAAAAAGTCTGTCACTGCAATGTTCCGTTCTTTAGTTATTGGCAGTTGAACATAGCTTGTTTCCACCAACACACACACACACACACACACACACACACACACACACACACACACACACACACACACACACACACACACACACACACACACACACACACACACTCTCTAATATATCCTATAACATTAGATTGGATTTTTGTGTACTCTTCTTCGGAAGTCGTAGAATCACTCACAGGTTGCGGAAGAGTGACCTCTTATCGTACAAAAACACCCAATGGCGAATATATTCATCAATGGTGGTCCCGCACGCGCCTCGGATCGAAACGACGTAATATATTCGGCAACATATTCGGCCAACACGTACCCACGATAGACAGGATGACCACGACCACGTCGAAGATGTTCCAGCCGATGGTGAAGTAGTAATGCCGCAGCGCGAACAGCTTGAGCACAAACTCTGTGGTGAAGACCACGATGAAGACAAAGTTCACCCAGTAGAGCACTTCCTCAGTCTCCTTGCTCTGGTCGTCGGTCTCCACCATCATGGTGACCATGTTGAGGCAGATGAGCATCATGATGGAGATGTCGAACACCTGCTGCGTGACAAAGTCAAATACCAGCCCCTGGACTGGGTTCTGTGGGAAGCAAAGGAGAGCAGTTAACAGAGGAGGGTCGGGGGGGGGTCTGCTGGGAGGGGTTAGTAATGTAGCATTGGTTCTTATGAACAACACTTAGGTCAGCCATGTAAATAATAACATTGTCCACATACAACATGTAGCAAAAATGCAATCCATTATAGCATTGATTCACACTTAGGTCAGCCCTGTAAATATCATCATCATTGTACGGCAATCCGTCAATTACATAGTTAATATTTTTTAGAACCTTTTATGTCATATTTTACGCTACGTAAATATGTGAATCTTTCCCTCTAAGATCCAGCACTGTCATGAGGACAAGTCGAGAGAACATCCGTTTCCATGATGGGACGTAACTTGTTTACGTGTTCACGCTTAACGCCAGCATCGCTATTCTGGGACGCATGGGATGGGTAGGGGCATCCCCACAACCAGGCCATGCCACTCCACATGAATCAGCTTGAAGATTATAACTGTTACTGAATATAACTGTTACTGTAAAGTACACTTAATATGTTTAATTCTGACGTTAAGTACTCCTGGCAGTTGCTGCAATAATAGCACCGAAGTTTGACATCACTTCCGCTAGGGGCCGCTAGAGGCCACCATCCCCCTGGGTCCCGGGAGTAATTTTCTTTTTCTATTGGATTGCATCATATCACAACTGTGTTCCAAATAATTTTACACATCTGACGATTTTACTCTCAAATGAAGCTCACAAATCGGCTTATGGTGAAAGATGACTACAAGTAAGTAGTAAGTCCGGAATTCTAAATGTACTTGAATACAGTACAGAAGTACAAAAGTATCACTATCAAAATGTACTAAAAATAGCAAATCGACTACAATTATTACAAGCTATTTTTAAATGGTCAAAAAGGGTTGAAGTGATTAACGTAATAATAATCAAAACCTA
Source organism: Protomyctophum parallelum (assembly GCF_964188405.1). Classification (NCBI taxonomy): domain Eukaryota; kingdom Metazoa; phylum Chordata; class Actinopteri; order Myctophiformes; family Myctophidae; genus Protomyctophum; species Protomyctophum parallelum. The sequence continues at coordinate 24,348,459 of NC_139703.1, read as the reverse complement.
AAAAGTAACTAGTAACTAACATTTTCAAATAATTTATGTGGAGTAAGTACAACATTTAGATCAGAGGTGTAGTGGTGTAGAAGTAAAAGTATTATATGTATAAATTGGAAATACTCAAGTAAAGTACAAATAATTCAAAATTGAATACTTAAGTACAGCACTTGCAATACCTGGCAATGTCGCCTGCAGGCTGATTTAATAGTTTCTGTTTGGAACGCAGTTCTGTTATGATGCAATCTTTTCTCTTTGGGAATTCCAATATTTTAAAAAGCGCCTGACCCAGAGGGTAGCGGGAGTGAGGTCAGGACCTTGGTACGCTATAGCTGGGCGCAAATGATAGATATATACCTTATATATCTATACAGATATATATATATATTGTAGGTAGATAGATAAGTAAACCTTTAGCGATCCCGAGGGTAATTCAGGTCGCGCCGCAGTAGGCATGAAACACAGATACAGGTGAGGAGTAGACAGATTAAAACAACGTGGTGAGATAATAACAATAAACAATACATTTCAAAGCCTGGTTGCCTGGTTCCATTTAGAGCTTCCCTATGTTCTTTTCAACGGAATCATTAAACACATCGCTGCACAACGCTAGTTAGTTGGTTGGTTGTTGCATGTACAAAAGAATGACATAAACTTAATAATTATGTATAACGAGTTGAATAATAGTAGCTGCCATGCAGCTGTGACTCGGGGCCGGGCATTTTCAGCAGGATGAGGAAGAAGAGGAGGAAGAAGGAGAACAGGAGAGGAAACACAGGGAGGATCCATTAGCAGAACGGTTAAACGTTTGAACACGGCTTTCTGTCTCACCACAGTACATGAATGCCTCGATTAGGTGTGTTACAGTATGATTGAAAAACCAGTCAGATTGAAAAAGGAGTGCTCGTTTTCTCCGTGTTCACCTCCCGTACTCCCCCGCGGCAGGAAAAGAAACGGCCTAATCTGAGGTACCGAGCTAAGGGGCTGGGAGGATTAATTTATGATTCTGTCCCTGTTGGTGCGCAACTTGGACGGCGCTGAGTCGACTGAAGGTGACTTCGCTCTGCACAGCGGTGCCTCTCGTGGCTCAAGTCACCTTCAGGCGGCGCGCCTCCGACGGCGAAACCGAGTGCACCTTTTCCAATCTGACTGGTTTTCCATATTGCACTGTGACGGGCATACTTCACGGTGCAACCGCCTTGGCCCAGGTTTTGAACTCACAACCTTTGGAACCAAACGGCATGCCGTGATCGTGTCGAGCTACCCGGAGAAACGGGAGAATCCCAGGTGTCTTCAGACCAAGACACAACCGACAGGGTTGCATGGAGACATATTAAGCATTTTCTAGCTGCTAGAGGGTGACAGAAACGGTAACACATTTGTATAACACAGCAAATACAGCAAAAGTAAAACTACTGGGCTATGATAAAAAAAATAAAAATAAGGAAAGAACTGAGCATGAAGGCAAATTGATAAGCTACATGAACCTGACTTCATAACTCCTGCCAGCGTGAAGTTATCTGAAAACATTTCTAGGCATACTGGTTACTATTCAGTGCAACTGGGGTTACTGAAGTAACCAGTGCATGGATTTGGTGAGGAGGAGAAGAAGAAGAAATATATCCAAGCAAATGGAAGTGTATCATCCCTTCGGCAGAGTTGTAAAAAACACAGTTTCGCTTAAAGTCTCTTTCTTGCATGAGTCAAGCCAGTTATATATATACCACAGCATAAAAGTCAGCTAAAGCCTCATGTGATATTATTCATATCCATAAAAAATAAGAAAATAAATCAGAAAACTTTTTTTTTCTTAAATCATATGTCTCTAATCCACACATCAGCACAATGTAGCCTCAGTAGGCATTTAGCAGGTTTTTATTGTGCATCATCATCCAGGGCTCTCAGGAACTCTCAACCTTAGGCACCAAGGTTGAGAGTCATGAACTCGTACAGTACTAGAGCTTTATTTGCCAAGTGAGAAACCGTCGATGGCTTCACACTATGACGTAGGCAGTCACCAGGGGTTGCAGTAAAGGCAGATTTCAAACTAGTGTCAAAAAATGTATGTGTTTGTGTACTTCATCTAGACAACAACATAGAGATGTTTGTTCATTTATTTTTGACAATGATTGATTGCTCTATAAAAGGAGGAAAACTAATGTTTTACTTTAGTCAACGATGCTCTCTCTCTAGGTTACGTGAAGATAGCCAGCCTGGTCGCCAAAGAATAACGTCGGCATCGCACGTTTCTGCGATCCACAGGTACGTTGAATGTGGAGCCTACTTGTTGCATATCAACATTTCCAGATGCGGACCATGTCAAGCTCAAAGGTCCTACAGTAGATTTTGTCAAAGATATGTCGAAACGGATTGACAAGTGATTCCCATCCTACTGATATGCAAGTGGAACGAACAGCGTTGAGTCATCAGCGCGGCCGTCGCACCGCTCGGCACTGCCTTGTTGCTCGGCTGGCACCTCGCTCAGGGGGTGCGGAGCCTTGCTTGGTGGGCGGAGCCTCACGGGGCTCAGGCCCACTTCTGATGCCATCCTTGCCTTGAAAAGTAGAGATTCAACGTATCCGCGGTTTGCAGAAACGTAAAATGGCAACGTGTTTTACGGCGTGGCTCCTTTGAGGCGAGCCGCCTAGAAGAGGGTCCGTCCGTCTGTCTGCCAGCACCAAATTTCCGCCAGTAGGCCAAGGAAGTAAATCCCTGATTGACTTTTCACTTTTTTTCTTTTTTTTCCCTCCATATTTGGGCAAAGACAGATTATGAAGCAATCTTTATGACGTCATCAAACAGGACGCCAGAGATCCACAGGGAAGCCACGCCGTTAATAGAGACGTTCTTGTTTCTCTGGCGATTGGGTCTGGTCCAAAACGTCGGACTAGTTCTGCTCACTTGGGCCACTAGGGGGTATACTTGGGTACGTTTGGGCGAATGGTATGAGGTGGTAAGGAGGACATACGACTTTATTTTTTATGTTTTTATTGAAGTTATTTTTTTTTACTTTAGACGGTCGCTCTAGCGCCACCATCAGGACTATTAGCGACATCAATGCCAGATGAGGAAGGAATGAAAGGTAGATTTCCTCATTGGAAGATGCAGAAGACGATTCAAGACGCAAGATTCAAGAATGGCAAATACAGAGCTGCCCGGCCCCTAATATAAATGGGAAATAAAGTCTTCACTAACCAATGGCCGAGGGATTGGCTTCTGTGGTTTCTTTGAACCTAGTTTCTTCATGGCATTGTAGTACTTCTTCTGCTCTTCCGTCATGAAGATATCCTGACCTCCAAAGTAAAGGCATAAGGAAAAATTCTGGTTACAAATTGGAAGCATTTGGAATCCGGATCTGCCGATATAATCCAAATGTTGTGGTTAATAATGATAATAAAGACTTAATGACAAACTGGTACACGCCAACACATCCCATGCACACACAAGGGCGTGTGTGCACACGCACACTTGAGCTTTGATTAGTAGGCTATTCTAATTATTATTTAGATGAGACTTTGACTCTTGTTATGAAAAGTGCCTTCCAAAAAAATGTGCTTACATATTTGTAGTAGAGGTTGCATGCTTCAACGTAGAGGTCTTCACGGGTGCCGCCCCAAACTGGAAAAGCTTCGAGACCCAACCCGAGACCCGGTCTGGGTCCGGGTCCACATTTAACCCAACCAGAGACCCGGTCTGGGTCCGGGTCCACATTTAACTAACAACCCGAGACCCGGTCTGGGTCCGGGTCCACATTTAACTAACAACCCGAGACCCGGTCTGGGTCCGGGTCCACATTTAACTAACACGTTTGGGCAGTGGTGGAAAAAGTACTCAAGTTTTTCTTTACTTAGGTAAAAGTATCAACACTGCAATGTCGAAAATACTAATACAAATTAATTAAGATGTACTTGAGTAAAAGTACAAAAGTATTGGCATCAAAATGTACTTAAAGTACCACAAGTAGAAAGTAGTCTACTCACTGTGCAGAATGTCCCATTTCACAAGTTTTCGAATCTTTTGAAAATAGCAGATCTACAAGCTTTCAGATCGGCTATTTTGAAATGGCCGAAATGTCTATTGGGCGTGGTTCATGTATTGTGTTTTGTAATAATAATCACAATCTACAACGTAACTAGTAACTAAATAAAGTACAACATTTACATCTGAGATGTAGTGGAGTACAAGTAAAAGTATTGGAAATTGGAAAGACTCAAGTAAAATACAAATACCTAAAAAAATTACTACAGTACTTAAGTAAATGTACTTAGTTACTTTCCACCACTGAATTGGGCTTCTAGTCGTTCTCAGTACGAATTCCCCCCACCTTAGTGTTCGGGTCTGTCATTAATGAAAACAACTAAACAAGACTATTGGGATCCAATCAGATATCGAGAACAAAATTCCCCGGGTCCGTCAGAGTTCTGGGTCCATTTTGTACCCGTGAAGACCTTTACTTCAATGCACTGCAATGCAATGCTAATAAGAATAAGAATAAGAAGAGGTAGAAAGTAGAAAAGTAGTAAAACTCTTATCTTTTTCTTTTGCTGGTTGAAGTTGTCGATGATGACACCGATGAAGAGGTTGAGGGTGAAGAAAGAGCCAAAGATGATGAAAACAACAAAGTAGATGTACATGTAGATGTTGTCCTCATAGATGGGCTGGTCTCCCACCTGCACACAGTTTATTTATACAATAAACACAGCTGTACCTCGTCAAATGAATTGGGGAGCACAGCCTGGGAGCAGGCCTGGGGGTGGGGCTCGTCCCAGCTAGCCTACCTTTCTGGAGTCGATGGCGGCGTACATAATGTCCATCCAGCCCTTGAACGTGGCCTGTGAGAGGGAGGGGCAAACATGCAATGATCAATTCAGTTCCTTTACTGTCGCATGTTCAACAAAATTACACTTTTATTTAGTCATTGCAACTCGACTCCACGCAATGCATTTTGAGGGCTTGGAAAGAAATCACAAGAGATTGTAATTATTTAGTTAAAACAACCTAAAAAAATAAAACCATGCCTAATCTGTATAAAAGCTGTGCTTCAATATGTTGTTTTTAAGCAATCTTGCGCTCCAAGCCCTCGACTTATATGACCCTCATCACTATTAGAATGCACAAAAACAAACAAACAAATGACAGAAAATAACCACAAGAATGCACCAGGAGAAATAAACAACAGACAAGGTGTTAGTTAATGTGACAAAAAAGAAGGTTGCAGACACAGAGACTTGAGTTTAAATGACAGAAAGAGAGTTGCAGACACCAAGACTTTAGTTAACGTGACAGGAAAAAGAGTTGCAGACACCGAGACTGGAGAGTCCACGGGTGTCCAGGCGATCGCTCACCACTTGCAGCAGAGCCAGGTACCCTGCGCCTACGTTATCGAAGTTGATCTTCACGTTCCTCCAGCGGACCTCGGTGAAGTTCTGATTTATGAGCGCCAAGCACTCCGTATAGTTGTTGACCTCCTCATGGTGAAAGTACTCCTCGGACGTATCGTTCCAGCAATAGTAGTACTTCCCCGCGAACAGGTTGACGCCCATGATGCTGAAGATCAGCCAGAAGATCAGGCACACCAGCAGCACGTTCATGATGGAAGGGATGGCTCCCACTAAGGCATTGACCACCACCTATATGGAGGTCACACGGACAACACACAATCATGATGGAAGGGATGGCTCCCATTAAGGCATTGGCCACCACCTATAGATGGAGGTCAAATGGAGAACACACACACACGTTCATGATGGAAGGGATGGCTCCCACTAAGGCGTTGACCACCATCGGGACACACGGAGGCCAAATGGAGAGTGAGCGTTTCAACGCGTGGAATACAAGAATCCGCCTACCTCGGAGCGTTCGCCACCAGGTATTCTTAAACCTCAGTGAAGCTCAATGAAACCATGCCTAAACTTAAACTTATTCCTAAGAGTAACCTCAGGGAGACCATGCCTAAACTTAAACTTATTCCTAAAAGTATAACCTCAGTAAAACTATGCCTAAACTTAAACTCATTACGTTAACCTCAGTAAAAAAAAAAAAAAAACGGTCTGCTGGGGGCGTGGCCTGGGGGGGGGGGAGCGGTCTGTGGAAATAAATGGGGGTTAAGGCCTGGGCCGGGTGGTCCAGGCAACTTGGCTGGTAATCCAGCATGGCAGTGTCTCGCAGTTCCCACCCATCTCTCTCCCCCCCCCCCCCCCCCCCCCCGTTTCCTGTCAACTTACTATGTATCTATCATTAAAGGCAACAAAGCCCCGCCTCCAAAAAAAGATTACTAAAAAAATAAAGAAAAATAAATGGGGGTTAAGTGTGTTTTGGGGAGAGCGTCCTGGTTACCAACACATATACCACCTCTATGAAAGTATGCTCTCACTTGCACGCACGCGCACACACACACACACACACACACACACACACACACACACACACACACACACACACACACACACACACACACACACACACACACACAGAGCCAGGCTCTATTGGTATGCTAGATACTTTTCTACAGCAAGATAATCAGCACATACTGTACATATATGTGCCTGCTAGATACTCAACAAAAATAAATCAACAAAACATTATTTAGTGTCTTGCCCTATATTGTCTTTTTCTAGCCCAGGAGGTCCGAAAGCTCTCCATGCCAAAGACCCCCGAATAGTCTCAGCTTCTGACTTCTATAAAAACAAAAGTTAATAGCTAAAATACCAGATCTACAAGCTCCTTACAAAAGTCTTACTTTGCAACACATTTTGAGCGTGTAGACCTGTTCTTGGAAATCTTGGAACATTTTTGACAATGTATCAATGTTCTTGAATGTTAATGCCAATGTCATGCAAATCTCAATACCATGCCATGCCAGGTTTAAAGTAGTAAAAAAAATCTTATGACTATGTTTTAAAAAGCCCTCCATTTTGATCTGTGAGCCTTACGTGAATGATTTGTGTTCATAAGCATACTCATCAACCCAGGGTATAATGTTTTATAGAACGTTTAAACGTTTAAGTGTCGCTCATGAATGGAGTATAACTACTATTTTAGCCTCGCCAGTCGCTACAGGTTGGAATAGAAATGGATATACCATGGTGTGGGCATGGTGTGTGCATGGTGTGTGCATGGTTGGCATGGTGTGGGCATGGTGTGGGCATGGTTGGCATGGTGTGGGCATGGTTGACATGGTGTGAGCATGGTTGGCATGGTGTGGGCATGGTTGGCGTGGTGTGGGCATGGTGTGGGAATGTTGGCATGGTGTGGGCATGGTGGGCATTATGTGGACATGATTGGCATGGTGGGCATGCTGGAACATGATGTGGTCATGGTGTGGGCATAGTGTGGGCATGTTGTGGGCATGGTGTGGGCATAGTGTGTGCATGATTGGCATGGTGTGGGGCATTATGTGGGCATAGTGTGTGCATGATTGGCATGGTGTGGGGCATTATGTGGGCATGGTGGGCATGATGTGGGCATGGTGTGGGCATGGTGTGTGCATGATTGGCATCGTGGGCATGGTGGACATGATGTGGGCATGATGTGGGCATGATGTGGGAATGGTGTGTGCATGATTGGCATGGTGGGCATGGTGGACATGATGTGGGCATGGTGTGGGCATGGTTGGCATGGTGTGGGCATGGTGTGGGCATGGTTGGCATGGTGTGGGCATGGTGTGAGCATGGTTGGCATGGTGTAAGCATGGTTGGCATGGTGTGGGCATGGTTGGCATGGTGTGGGCATGGTGTGAGCATGGTTGGCATGGTGTAAGCATGGTTGGCATGGTTGGCATGGTGTGGGCATGATTGGCATGGTGAACATGTGGGCATGGTGTGGGCATGGTTTAAGCATATTGATCACACATCTGTTATTGCCACACATTATTGTCCTGGAGGACAATATTGTGTGTTTAGGACACGTGTTTAGGACATGTGTTTAGGACACGTGTGTAGGACACGTGTTTAGGACATGTGTGTAGGACACGTGTTTAGGACATGTGTTTAGGACACGTGTTTAGGACATGTGTTTAGGACATGTGTTTAGGACATGTGTTTAGGACATGTGTGTAGGACACGTGTTTAGGACATGTGTGTAGGACACGTGTTTAGGACATGTGTTTAGGACACGTGTGTAGGACATGTGTTTAGGACACGTGTTTAGGACATGTGTTTAGGACATGTGTTTAGGACACGTGTGTAGGACATGTGTTTAGGACATGTGTTTAGGACACGTGTGTAGGACATGTGTTTAGGACATGTGTTTAGGACACGTGTTTAGGACATGTGTTTAGGACACGTGTTTAGGACATGTGTTTAGGACACGTGTTTAGGACATGTGTTTAGGACACGTGTTTAGGACATGTGTGTAGGACACGTGTGTAGGACATGTGTTTAGGACATGTGTTTAGGACACGTGTTTAGGACATGTGTTTAGGACACGTGTTTAGGACATGTGTTTAGGACACGTGTTTAGGACATGTGTACTAACAACCAGCCAGGCTGCCAAGCACTAGGTAATGCCACCCTAACCTAGCATTCCTTTAGCAACCACTGACTAGCAACCACTGTGCCAGTCACATAACTAGCAGCCACCAACAGAGTGAGTAATGCTCTAGCAACCACCATGTCATTGTCCATGGAGTCAGCCTCATTCAGCAGTTTCACTGCTATTCTGTAAAAGAAAACGCACATGCGTGCGTGCGTTGTTGCGTGCATGCGTGCGTGCTTGTGTGCATTCTGAAGCATAACTGACCTATATTTAAGCTGCTTGAACATGCTATAGTGATAATATTGGATGAATAATAATTATAATAATATAAGATGCTTGAACATGCCATCATAATATCAGATGTATTATGATCATCTGAGATGATGTGTATCCATGCAAATTTTGTTTTCATACATGTAATGGATTAAGAGTTTCCTAAAAAAATGAAAATTATTGGTTAGGAAAATAATTGCCACATCATGCGTTGATGCTTTAATTCAGTGGTTTTCAACCCTTTCATGTCAAGGTCCATTATGTATTCTACATTTGTGCCACGGACCACCATTTGATGAGATTTAGCCTCTCAGGACCCCAGACTTTGTTATCGTTGGATGAGATTTTGTCCACAATTCCATGCTGCATTGAGGTTGGTACCATTAGGAGAGATAACAGGCAAGCTTTGATCAAAATACCAATTCTTCTACATTCTCTACATTGCGTAGACGTCTTGTAGATTAAGTAATGTAGATGTTTAACAATAATGTAACTCCTGCGAGCGTAAAATTAAACCAAATGGGTTTCATGTTACGCTCTCAGGAGTCCATTTGGTTACCAGCTCTCCATCATTTAGCTGGATGGACCACCTGGAACCCCCTCAAGGACCACCGGTTGAGAACCACGGTTCCTATTACTGCCGTGCTTATTTTAAAGTGATTCAGAGCATGCAAGGAAGGTTTCACAGCTTACCCTCATCCCTTCAAAACGTGACAAGGCCCTAAGGGGCCTCAGGGCCCTCAGGGTCCTGAGTGATTTTATGGGGCCTAGATCGGAGTAGCCCAACGCGTTAGCTACGAGGGTGATTATAGACACCTAGAGAGAGAGAGAGAGAGAGAGAGAGAGAGAGAGAGAGAGAGAGAGAGAGAGAGAGAGAGAGAGAGAGAAAGAGAGAGAGTGAGAGAGAGAGAGAGAGAGAGAGAGAGAGAGAGGGGAGAGAGGAGCCACACAGTCACAGTGGATACAGAGAGAAAGACTGACCCTACTTAAGGATGGTTGTACGGCTAATGAACTTATACTATACATACATACACACATGTACACATACATGTACATATACACACACATACATGTATATATGTGTATATATATCACACACACACACACACACAGTACGGTGTGTTACGGTGCGTTTGAAAAACCGGTCAGATTGAAATAAGGAGTGCCCGTGTTCTTCGAGATCACCCAAACCATGACGATTCTGTGCCTGTCGGTGCGTAACCATAGAGTTATAATATAATAACTAGAGAGCGGAGGAGGAGCGACGGCCCCGCCCAATGCATTTCACTTCAATGGAAGTCGCTCAGTGGCGTTTTTGACCCATTCTGAACGGGAACCCATTTTGGTGTTAGCATCATGTTATGCTTTAGCTATTGAAAAATAGCAGGTCTGCTATTTTTGAAAAATAGAAGAACGACTGACATTTTTAGAATCTGATCTCAGGTCAGAATGGGTTAATCAGACCAGTGTGTGTCCAGTGGAAACCTCGTATGAATCTGATCTCAGGTCAGGACCCGGAGGACGAAGAAGTCTTCTGGGTATAGTACCCCTCGAGCGTTGATATGATTGGTTGGCTCCTACCATAGTACCCCTCGCGCTGTTCTTGTGGTATACCTCTACGTCACGTCCCGCGTCACGAATTCGTCACTCACGAGTCGACTGGAGGTGACTTTGGCAAACGCTCGGCACGGCGACTTGCTCGCTTTAGCTCGTTTTCGGCGGTGCCTCTCGTGGCTCAAGTCACCTTCAGGCGATGCACCTCCGTCGGTGAAGCAGAATGCACCTTTTTCAGTCTGACTTATTTTTCAATCGCACTGTTACACACGTATATGTATGTATATATGCGCGCGCGCGTGTGTGTGTGTGTGTATGTGTGTGTGTGTGTGTGTGTGTGTGTGTGCGTGCGTGCGTGTGTGTGTGTGTACACACATAGTATAAAGTTCATATACTGTATATGTGTAAATGTATGTATCGACTGTATATATACCACAATTGAAAAAGGATAGCGTTAAACAGAAGTTGATAGAATATACAGGAAGTTCAGGAAGTGATTCTCTGAGAGTGTTTGTCTTTGTTTGGTGTGTGTGTTTTGCGTTTCGTCGGCTTTAGTTCGGCAGGCTTGGTGAAGCTCGCTCTGTGAACCAAAGCTCCAAAGACGCTGCGACACACACCGCGAGAGAACAACACCTGGAAAAGAGATACTCGGAGCACTTTGACAACACGTTGACACACGGAGAGAGAAGAGCACGAGAAGAGAAGAACACACCACCAAATCAGAGGAGAGAAATGCATTCACAAACGACACAAACGCAATGTGACACGAGAAAATGCACAACATACGCACGCGCAACACACACACACACACACACACACACACACACACACACACACACACACACACACACACACGGTACGGTTACGGTTACACCTGACGAAAACCACAACACGGTGTTCACACCCAGAGAGCAGAAGGGGAAGAGAGGAGCGCAGGTAGGTGGCTGAGGAGGAGCAGGACATTTGGGGGGGGTTTATTTGGGGAGGAGAGCATAAACCTGTAAGAAAAAGGAAAGAATACGTCCCCACAGAGCACATGAACCTTACCCTGCTGGGCCCCTAGTCTCTCTCTCTCTCTCCTGCATGTCAGCAGCACAACAATGTCTCTCTCTCAACTTTAAAGAGAGGCACTGTTAGACACCTCCTGCTGTGAGAAGAAAGGACAGCAGGTCAATGAGCTCATCAGCAGTTATTATAATTATTGTTGTTATTATTAGTATTATTATTCATAACAACACAGTGGATCATATGACATAGTGCTTCCTGTATGGCTGGACTGTAGGCTTGGGGCGGGGTGGAGCCGTGGCCGCAGTGAGAGCTGGAGAGTTTAAAGCCTGAAACGCAACCCTACCTGAGACTCTGGTTGACCCTACCCGAGACTCTGGTTGACCCTAGACTCTGGTTGACTCTACCCGAGACTCTGGTTGACCCTACCCGAGACTCTGGTTGACCCTACCCGAGGCTCTGGTTGACCCTACCTGAGGCTCTGGTTGACCCTACCTGAGACTCTGGTTGACCCTACCGAGGCTCTGGTTGACCCTAGACTCTGGTTGACTCTACCCGAGACTCTGGTTGACCCTAGACTCTGGTTGACCCTACCCGAGACTCTGGTTGACCCTAGACTCTGGTTGACCCTACCTGAGACTCTGGTTGACCCTAGACTCTGGTTGACCCTACCTGAGACTCTGGTTGACCCTAGACTCTGGTTGACTCTACCCGAGACTCTGGTTGACCCTACCCGAGACTCTGGTTGACCCTACCCGAGGCTCTGGTTGACCCTACCTGAGGCTCTGGTTGACCCTACCTGAGACTCTGGTTGACCCTACCCGAGACTCTGGTTGACCCTACCCGAGACTCTGGTTGACCCTACCCGAGGCTCTGGTTGACCCTACCGAGGCTCTGGTTGACCCTACCGAGGCTCTGGTTGACCCTACCTGAGACTCTGGTTGACCCTACCCGAGGCTCTGGTTGACCCTACCCGAGACTCTGGTTGACCCTACCCGAGACTCTGGTTGACCCTACCGAGGCTCTGGTTGACCCTACCTGACTCTGGTTGACCCTACCCGAGGCTCTGGTTGACCCTACCGAGGCTCTGGTTGACCCTACCTGAGACTCTGGTTAACCCTACCTGAGACTCTGGTTGACCCTACCCGAGACTCTGGTTGACTCTACCCGAGACTCTGGTTGACCCTACCTGAGACTCTGGTTGACCCTACCTGAGACTCTGGTTGACCCTACCTGAGACTCTGGTTGACCCTACCCGAGACTCTGGTTGACCCTAGACTCTGGTTGACTCTACCCGAGACTCTGGTTGACCCTACCCGAGGCTCTGGTTGACCCTAGACTCTGGTTGACTCTACCCGAGACTCTGGTTGACCCTAGACTCTGGTTGACCCTACCCGAGACTCTGGTTGACCCTAGACTCTGGTTGACCCTACCTGAGACTCTGGTTGACCCTAGACTCTGGTTGACTCTACCCGAGACTCTGGTTGACCCTACCCGAGACTCTGGTTGACCCTACCCGAGGCTCTGGTTGACCCTACCTGAGGCTCTGGTTGACCCTACCTGAGACTCTGGTTGACCCTACCCGAGACTCTGGTTGACCCTACCCGAGACTCTGGTTGACCCTACCCGAGGCTCTGGTTGACCCTACCGAGGCTCTGGTTGACCCTACCGAGGCTCTGGTTGACCCTACCTGAGACTCTGGTTGACCCTACCCGAGGCTCTGGTTGACCCTACCCGAGACTCTGGTTGACCCTACCCGAGACTCTGGTTGACCCTACCGAGGCTCTGGTTGACCCTACCTGACTCTGGTTGACCCTACCCGAGGCTCTGGTTGACCCTACCGAGGCTCTGGTTGACCCTACCTGAGACTCTGGTTAACCCTACCTGAGACTCTGGTTGACCCTACCCGAGACTCTGGTTGACTCTACCCGAGACTCTGGTTGACCCTACCTGAGACTCTGGTTGACCCTACCTGAGACTCTGGTTGACCCTACCTGAGACTCTGGTTGACCCTACCTGAGACTCTGGTTGACCCTACCTGAGACTCTGGTTGACCCTACCTGAGACTCTGGTTGACCCTAACCTCGGGCTTCATCTTATAATATAATATATCTTCATAGAATTGCTCCTCGTAATGTTAAAATGGATTACTCTCAGAGGAGGAAATGAATTCCATTATATCATGCTGACTTTCCAGGAATAGAAAGCCTAGTTTACATCAGCTTGGATTCCACATTGATGATGTCACCGGGAGGCGGGTTTCTTAACGGTGCACAGCCCTCCTCTGAGATACAGACCGAGTTGACAAGATTGGTATCTTGCATCGTGTGTGACATTTTGTACTCGGGTGTTCCATTAAAAGTACTGCACTGACACCGTTATGTGACCCGGCTACTCATGCCTGTTGATTCATTGCTATACTTTACCCAGTAAATTGAAGCTGGAACTATAATCTACTCCAGTGTGTTGTCCGTTTATTATTATAAAGAACCCAACTCACAAACTACTGGTGTCAGAAGCGTGTAATGAGCATTAGTGAGGATCAGTTACACGAAGATAGTTTGAAAATGTGTGAAGTTGTCCTTTGATATTTAGTGATATGACGAGCCAATGTTAGCATTAGTGTTAATGTTATTAACAACAACAACATTTAATCTGGCAAATCAAATCACCCCGGTACTCCCCATGTTCCCTAGGGTAACATGCAGTAATCCTGGTCTCTATACTGCCTCCCCCTGGTCAGCATGATGGAGGGGAAAGGAACTGGTTGGGATAACGTGTTCCTTCCGCTCACTACGTCTTCACCTTTTAAAGGTATATTCAGTGATTTCACTTAATTCAAATATCACTTATTTTTTTGTTATAGAGTGTGCTGGCCATATAAGGAGTTCATCCCTGTCCCCAGTTAACCCCTGGGGGTCAAAAAACCTTAGGTTTTGTTTTTGACTCTCTATCCTGATTGGACGAAAGGCTGGGTCCCACAGCCAAAAACGAAACCTAAGGTCTTTTGAGTGAAATCACTGAATATACCTTTAAAATCTTACCCCTACATCACTAATGCTCATTATTGTCTAAGAGGTGGGCTGGTACCATTTTTGTCTACTGACCCCTTCTCAGAGGTGTGCTGGTACCATTTCTGTCTACTCACCCAGTCTCAGAGGTGGGCTGGTACCATTTCTGTCTACTCACCCCATCTCAGAGGTGGGCTGGTACCATTTCTGTCTACTGCAGTCTCAGAGGTGGGCTGTGGATAGCTTTGAAATGCAACATGTTGACTTCCCAGGAAAAGAAAGGCTGAAGTTTCAATTATGAAATCCCCACCGATGACATCATGTGCAGATCAACGCCTGCCTCTGGGACACAGAACCGAGTAGATAGAAATGGTCCCAGCCTATAGAGAATGTCAGTGAGCACGCCTAGGGTTTTTTAATGAGTTTCGGTGTTAATCTCAAGCCTCACATCTCCATATATACGCTGCCCTCTGTAGGAGGGGGTGATAACTACACCCCGATTAACCAATCAGAGAACGACATGCAACGAAAGACAAACACAACACATACAAGCATACATTCGTAATGTAAAACATGGTGAAGCCTTCCTTTAGTTAAATTAAAACAAGGTGAAGCCTCCCTTTAGTTAAATTAAAACATGGTGAAGCCTTCCTTTAGTTAAATTAAAACATGTCGAAGCCTTCCTTTAACTAAATTATATAACAAGTTGAAGCCTTCCTTTAGCTAAAGTAAAACATGTTGAAGCCTTCCTTTAGCTAAAGTAAAACATGGTGAAGCCTTCCTTTAGCTAAAGTAAAACATGGTGAGCTAAGACGCCTTTATAGCAAACTGGAACAGGTTGGCGTCCATTCATTCCAATGGAAGAGTGAACGTGAACACAGCTTCGGAAACATTATTTAGCTCCATGGTCACTGAAACATAATATTTTCGTAGTAAAATGGCTAAAACGGCTTTTTGCCAGGAAGAGACAAATCAGGAGAAAATCTACTTAATTATCGAACTTTATCTGTCCCAGCGACACACTCGCCTCGCGGGATCTAGCACCACTAGGATGTTCGCGAGACGCTGGCGCCCAGTTGTAGGATGTGTGCACCGTGTCGCCTCTATTGGCTCCGACCGGGATGGACTATTTTCCTAAATGAACAAATGAACAATCTTTGGCTAAGGTAAGCATAAGTAGCATAACCCTGTGCAGCAGAGGGCACCACTGAGGCTGAGTCTATACATAATGACAGACAAGCACACAGACTTTTTCCCCCAAAGCCGTGGAGTTAGATAGGGATGCAGCCTGAGTCCAACACTCTTCAACATATATATCAACGAATTAGCAAAAACGTTAGAACAGTCTACAGCTCCAGGCATCCTCTTGGCAAACACAGAAATCAAATGCTTACTTTACGCAGATGACCTGCTGCTGCTGTCCCCAACCAAGGAAGGACTACAGCAGCAACTTGATCTCCTACACAAATTCTCCCAGACATGGGCCCTGACAGTGAACCTAACCAAGACTAAAATCATGATATTTAAAAAAAGGCCCAGCCACCAAAACCACCAATTTTTCCTAAATACAATCCCACTAGAACAAACTAAAAACTATACCTACCTTGGCCTAAACATCAGCAGCACAGGGAACTACAACCAAGCTGTAAAGGACCTGAGAGACAAGGCAAGAAGGGCATTCTATGCCATCAAAAGAAACATCAAAATAGACATCCCAATTAAAACATGGCTTAAAATACTGGACTCTGTGATAGAACCAATTTCCCTCTATGGTTGCGAGATCTGGGGACCATTAGCAAACCATGACCTTGAAAAATGGGATAAACACCAAACCGAGACCCTACACACAGAATTCTGCAAATCAATTATCCGTACCCAGCGAAAAACACCAAATAATGCATGCAGGGCAGAATTAGGACGATACCCACTCATAATCAAAATAAAAAAGAGAGCACTTAAGTTCTACAACCACCTAAAAGAAAGTGACCTAGATGCACTCCATAACAAGGCACTCACACACAGTGAAACTCTAGAGAGATGCCCCCTCAGCCAGCTGGCCCTGGAACTCCGGGCACAAACACAAACAGAGCCACGAGATAGAAAACCCATTGGACTAAACCAAATTATAAAACAGCAAAAGGAAAACTATCTGACACACTGGAAAGAAGCAACACAAAAGCAGAGTAAACTAGAATGCTATCTGGCCCTAAACAGAGAATACACAGTGGCAGAATACCCGAGCACTGTGACCGACCCAAAACAAAGAAAAATCTTAACTAGGTACAGACTCAGTGAGCACAGTCTCGCGATCGAGAAAGGCCGTCATAGGCAGACCTGTATCCCGAGAGAAGACAGACTATGCACCCACTGCACACTAAATGAAGTGGAAACCGAGCTACACTTCCTAACCATCTGTCCATTGTACCAAGACATCAGAGACACATACTTCCCACAGATTACAACCACACACGGAGATTTTGAAAACATGACCAATGACAAAAAACTCCCATATCTGCTGGGCGAAGTACAACAATGTGCAAACACAGCAGCAAGATTTGTGAGTTGCTGTGATAGGAGAAGGATATCAAATGGAACACAACCACCGTAAAGACTAATCATTGTGTATATTCCTGCACTATACCTGCATCGAGTGATCTTGGTACATAGAAGTTGATCTATTGAAGATTCTGACAAAGTACATAATTTTTGTTTTGATTGTATTGTTGTATTGTTCTTTCTGCTTTGGCAATGTAAACGTATGTTTTCTCATGCCAATAAAGCCCTTTGAATTGAATTGAATTGACAGAACATGAAGCGGTGTGCAAAACGCTGAACTGTTGTTAATTGTTATATCTAACCATTACAGTCACAGGTGACCTCGATAAGCGTTATACAACGTGGAAACCCACTTCCACAAGAGTGACTCGCGACGCACGTGGCAGAAACCCCAGACTATAAAAGAAAGGTCATGAAGTGTGGGTCAAGACTCAAAGAAGAGAGTGTGCAAAATTAGTTTTCTCAGACGGGTGGCCGGCCACTCCCTTAAAGATACATAGGGTGAGAACATGAGACCGTGAGAGACAGCGCTGATCCTTCACGAGCCAGCGTAGGTGGTTCGGGCATCTTTTAAGGATGTTTCCCGAGCATCTCCGCATGAACGTCCTCGATGCACATCCCACTGGGAGGAGACCCCGGGGCAGACCAAGGATCAGATGGAGGGATTACATCTCCATACCAGGCCTGGGAAACCCTCGGGATCCCCCAGGAGGAAGTTATACTAATGTTGCTCTGGAGAGGGAGGACTGGAAATCTCAGTTATAGAACTGTTGCCCCTGCAACCCAATTCCGGAGAAGCGGTGATGGATGGATGGATGAATGGATAAAGGAAAGCACCCATATATTTAAGAGTGGCCGGTAGAGTGGCCGGATAGGAACCACAGGGTTCCCAGTTCGATCCCTGTGGGCTCCCCCAGAGTTAGTGTCAAAGTGTCCCTCGAGCAAAACGCTGCGACTCCTAATTGCTCCCAATGTGCAGGTTGGTGCCTTGCATGGTTTCCTCCGCCATCGGTGTGTGAGCCGGTGAGGCTATAGCTGTCAGGCTAACAAGGATAGCATGTGTTCCATCCCTAGAGCATATATTTTCGACTCGGAAGGTGTGGAAAAGAGTTGATATCAGGAAAGCAGCTGAGACAGCATCTCCAGACGAATCATAAAGACCTGAGTGCACTGATCTCCTGTGCTATACCGTTCATAACCACCACATTCAACCTATCTCAGGCTTGCAATTACAAATAATCTCTCCCTCTTCTTTACACCTGTAAACTTGTGACGTGACATTAGAGTTGTGTTGGGTTGAGTTGGTTTGAGTCCAGTACAGTACCAAGAGGTGAAGTGGGTTGAGAGGCAAGTGAAGGGCCAGGGTTACATTCAGGCTAATCCTGTTCCTCCCCGGCACCTTGGACCCACTGAGGTCTGCCCAGCGTCCCAACAGACAACAAAGACATCTCCCACTTTAGTTCAACTGTGAACGTCATAGTCCCCACCAGCCCTCTGCTGGTGCTCACTGAACACACACGGCTTTGTGGCCTGGAGGACTATAGCTTCACCACCTTCATCAGGTTTGTGGGCCGTATAGGAATAGCTCCACAGCTTAAGTGGTTCGGGTATCTGGTTAGGAACTTAGGATGCCTCTCGAGCGTCCCACTAGGGAGGTCCTCGATGCACGGGGACCACCTCGGGATCCCCCATGATGAAGTTACTGATGTTGCTCTGCAGAAGGAAGTCTGGAGATCTCTGCTGGAGCTGTTGCCCCCCCCGCGACCCGACTACGGATAAGCGGTTGAACACGGATGGAAGGAATACACCTTTCTCGTGGAGGACTACCTTCATCCTGTAAGACCACCTTCATCCTTATAGGACTATAGCTCCACCACGTTCATCCTCTAGAGTAGACTCAGTGGAGAACCTGCAGCGATGAGAGGACGTAGCTGGAGGAGGTGGCTCTTCTTGAATGTCGGTAAAACCAAGGAGATGCTCGTGGACTTCAGAGGACCTCCCCTCGTGATCAACGGTACTAAGGAGATGATCGTGAACTTCAGAGGACCTCCCCTCGTGATCAGCAGTACACCGGTAGCGAGGGTGAGCAGAGTCAAGTGCGGTACCTCGTTTATTCACACTTTTCATACAGCCCATAATGCATTGCGATTGTGTGTGCGGCAGTTCCGGTTGCACACGGGGAGGGGTCCCGGGAGGGAAGCCTCGCCCCCACGGGGGAGAGGCTTCCCTCCCGTCCCATCCCATGCACATTCCCGGCTGCACATCTGGGTTAATTATTCCTATTGCACTGCATGCTGTCACCTTTATGCCTCAAAATAATTTGTTTCTACTGAAAAACACCAGTAAAATAACGTTTATTATATTTTATTTGATAAGTCATGATGAAGGAATGAGTTGAATGTGTAATGCTGTGGCCCGATAGTATATAGTCTTCGCTCGTAGCATTTTATTGAAGAAGACTTGAATCGGGTGTGGTACAGCGTATGAAAGCAAACGTCCCAAGGATTATGGAGATGTTTTTATATTTTTTAAAGGTTGAGAAATTATTATAAAGAATTATGGCCGTTTCTAATCTCAACATTTTATTAAGAAAGCGCAATGAAGAAGGCTGTTGCCATGTCTCGTAGAAACAAGTAAATAGGTCTATAAAATAATCCCAAAAGAAGCGCATATAACAGGGGTCTGTAACCTATTTTAAATAAAGTGCCATGTTTTTATTTTCTAGATAGTGAGTCTGCCATATCCAGATTAATTTTAATGACACCACAATAAAATAAAATAAAATATTTTGATTGTCCACAAATATAAAGTTCTTCCTATTTTCTTGCACATTGTTATAATGATCATTATATATCCCCCTGCAGTCAGAGTTCATAGTTTTAATGAATGAATGTGATGCATTGTGAGTTGGTAGATCTGCTATTTTCAAAAGTAATCTTGGAAAAACTTAATTACATTTTTGGATTAGCCGTCCTTGGGCAAATGCATTCATCAGGGGATCCTTGACATGGGAATGTGCTGTGTGAGGATCACTGGTTTAAACAACATTAGGAGAAAAACCCAAATAACCACTTTAGAAACAAGAAAAGCAACCACAACTAGTACAACTAGCAATATTTACAAGCAACTTTACAGAAAAAGAAGCCGCTTATAATAAACAGACATGGCAACGGTCCAGCAGCCTCCCAGAGAGATCAAGTGTAAAATCAAACAGTGCTTTTTGCATTTAAGAGGTGGTCAGAGACCCGTACGTCTTCGTTATGAGTGTCTGGCCACCCTGTGAAATGTACCCTTCTGCAAACTGTTAAATACTGAAATGAATCAATCAATGAATATCAGTGTTGTTTACTATTCGTTATTGTGAATGTGGGTGGGACAGTGGGAGGCGACAGTCTGGCCATGCAAGCGTGTAAAGTGTAAACAGTGTGACGCTACATCCGTGGTAGCATCCCACCGGATGGGCCGCACACACGACTCTGTCCCCAGTGCGTTGGCGGGGAAAAGTGTGAATAGACTGACGTCATTGCTGGAACAACAACACACGTGGAAAGGCAGCGGCTTTTACACCTCGGACAAGCTGAGAGAACTGAAGGTCTCGCAGAAGGTGTTGAGTTCCTTCTACTCAGATCTACCACTCAGTTCATTGTGTGTACAGGGACCACCCAACGTCTCCTCCAGGGACCAGCGCACCGCAGGTACTTTCCTCGCCTCCCCGAAGGAAACGCAGCACCCCAGCAATATACTGTATATGGGTTTGCATGTTTCCTGTTGTTCTATCCAATCGTCAACCCGGTTGATTTGAACACTTACGTATTGCAGCTTTAATCACTAGCAGTACTGTAACATTATATCTATCATATATATATATATATATATATATATATATATATATATATATAAATGCACCATGTCTCTGTGTGTGTGTACATCTGTAACTCAGTACAAATTCGACACACGTTCCACACCACCACAGGGAGTGCAGTGCCCGGCCTTGGGTCGGTGGGATACCAGCACAAAAGCCTCTGCTCAGGCTCTGGACAAGACCCAAATTTGCCAATTGATCACACCTGATCACCCCTAGATTTCCATATATATATGGAGCTGACCTGTTCTGACATCACAATGTGTTCTGACATCTGCATAGACTCCATATATGGGCATGAAAGGGACACAGCCATAGTAACTGGGTGGGGCATTCATTTCCAACTTGCATCATTACCAACGGGCACCGCTCCAGTATAATTAAATCTGGTCCTAAAAGGCAATTTTTAAAAGCCAATGTTGTATTACCACCACTACTACTACTACTACTACTACTACTACTACTATAATAATAATAATGTTTTACAAAGCAGTAGAAACTGGTTTAGTTTTACTGCATTAAACGTGAGTCATCTGAATCAATGCCAGCATCTCCCATTTCCAAATGTAATAATAATAGATATTGCTGCAGTTTGACCAGCTGTAAAACAACAGTTACAATAACAACAATGCAACAAATAATATTATAACAATGCAATTAAATAATGACACATTTTGATCTGCCTCAGAAGAAAGGATGATTCTATCAACATTGAAGGTGTGTGTGTGTGTGTGTGTGTGTGTGCGTGCGTGCGTGCGTGCGTGCGTGCGTGCGCGTGTGTGTGCATGTGCGTGTGCGCGTGCCATGCGTCACAGAAGCGTTTTTCCAATTCTTAATCTCAGAACCATTTTTTATCATGTCGGAAGTGATAAAAACAAATACATTACCAAACTAAATAATGAAAAGTGGAACACTATACATTTTAAACTGATAAATGATCTTTGTGGGTTATCCATCCTGATTTGCATGTGTAACCACCTGCAATTTCATTTTCTGTTTACTGAAGAGCAGGAGAGACAAGGAGACCGTGGTATACTGAACAAACACTGTATAGATTTAAAAATGTAACATAAACATTTGAAAGATTATAATATGGCATATTGGCATTATTATGGTGCGTTCCCACGAGCAGATGCTAAAGATTCACACACAGCATATTTGCGTGTCGGTTAGTTCCACAAGCGTCACTGAAGTGCCAATAATCACGATAAAGCACAACCCTCAAGTGTACTATTGCACTTAGACAACAGTGTATGAATGGTATAGATTGTATCTTTGCATCTGCCCGTGCAGTGAACGCAGCATCACATAACATACTAATTAACATGTCATTATATTATTATTCACACGTGGCCAGTTTGCTGTCATGACATCATTGGGGGATGGGGTTTCCCATCCCCTAAGTTTGATGTAAGATAAAAATGGCTGTCATGTTGAATAATGGTCCATTGCATTGCATTGAGTCACAAGGAAACCTTTCTGATTTTGAACCTACAGCATGTCATTGGTATGGCGTCATCAGTCGTACGGAATGTAACGCCCGGTGACACTAAAACAGTGCATTTGACATAATCGTTGTGTGAAATACGCAGGGTACACTATTTTGCTGTATATCAGTGGTTTTAAACCCTTCATATCAAGGTTCATTATTTATTCATCATTTGATCCACATACGAATCACCATCATTTTGATTTGACCATTTGACCTCTCAGACCCAAGACATTTTGTCCACAATTCCATGCTGTTATGTTGGTACCATTAGAAGAGATAACAGGCAAACATTGATCAAAATAACAATTCTTCTACATTCTCTAATTGTGTAGTCTACTTGTAAATGAAGTAATGCAGATTTCTAACAATACTTTAGCTCTTGTAATGTAACCAAATGGACGTTAAGTGTTAGAGATCTATAGAGTTAGAGGTCCATTTGGTTTCATTTTACACTCAAGAGTTATACACGGGTCCATTTGGTTAACAACTCTCCATCATTTAGCTGGGGACCACCTGGAGCCCCCTCAAGGACCCCTGGTGGTCCCCACCTGGACCACTGCTGTAAAACGGTATCCTCATATCAGAAACAAAGGCGTTCAGGTTCAAAATAGCCAACGTGTCCTTGGTCTCCTGTCATGTGATGCTCGTCTAACGAGGACACAGGACCATATGCTGCCAACGCATTCTCACCCCCACCTTGGGGAGCAAGCGACGGCTTGGGACGGATTTGAGCAAACAGCAAACATTGCTCCATGGTGGACTCTTAGAGTATATATGAATAGAGAGACGGCACCCAGAGGAAACCCTGAGGCGAAATGGACATAGTGGAACAGTGGAATTTGTCATTGCAGCTCGAGCCCGTTGACTATCATTGCGCACGTTCATGTTATTGGGCCCATGACACGTGAATGAATGTTTCATATGTGAACGCACGCAAACGGCGCAATGATAGTCAACGACCAGCGCGTTCATGTTATTGGGGCAATCCATCCCAGAATGCACTCAGTTCCTACCCGGAAGGAGGAGTGAAATCGCCTCATGCGCTTTTGAGCAACTTAATGCAAGTGGATGGGAGGAGGAATCCGGTGCCGTCTCTATTCATATATACTCTAAGGGTGGACTGGGTTAGTGACCTACGTGGCCAGTTAAAACTGAGGTTAGGGTTAGTGACCTACGTGGCCAGTTAAGACTGAGGTTAGGTTTAGCAACCTATGTGGCCGGTTAAGACTGAGGTTAGGGTTAGCGACCTACGTTGCCGAGGTTAGGGTTTGGGATAGTGCTAGTAATTGGTCGGACTAATATAACGGGAGGTTGGTTACCGCTCCATGAAGTCACTACACAGGTCATTGTGGCAGTGTGTGTATACATGCTACAGGGGTAGGGGTATCATGATACATTTTGACAGTGCTAGGATACAGCATCACGATACATGGTTGACAATACGATATACGGACGATATTGGTCTGATTCATGGCGATACGATATAAGTAGCCTTGCCGAGCCATGGGGCTCATAGGGCAGGAGCCGATCTCCTGTTTCTGTAGCGTGAGGCAGCTTGATGTACAAGTACACCCCCTGGACATGACACTAGTATGTCGCAGGGAGGCATTGGGTTCCATTTTTAGAGTCTTTGGTATGACCCGGCCGGGGATTGAACCCCAACCTCCCAGTCTCAGGGCGGACACTCTAACCACAAGGCCACTGAGCTGGTGGGCGATACGATATGATGTGATTCAATGATTTCAAATCGACACAGTAACTATTCAGCAAAGACATTAATTCTGTGTGAAACGTGTGGATACAGTGCAGGTTTTCATAAGGGAAACATTTATAATTGTATGGATATACGTTAAATAAACACAGTGATTCTCCAACCGCAGCTTGACATGAACACAGAGAATACGCACATGTATCGATAGACCACGTGTAGTGATATTGAATGGAAAAGTAACCAAACCCCTGTTTTCCTTTTTTCTTCTTGCAATTTGCTAAATACAGCGCACACATACATATTGCAAAATGCTCGTTACACCCCGACTCTACTACAATCAAAGAGCCCGCTCTATTGGAATGAACGTTTGTGGTGAATGAAAATTAAATGAGTTATACTTACATCAACAATGAAGAAGTCCAGCCAGCACCAGGCGTTGGTGAAGTATTTGACGAATCCGTACGCCACAAATTTGAGCAACATCTCCAGGATGAAGATGTAGGTGAAGACCGAGTCAGCGTACTGCAGGATGACCTTGATGGTCTTCCTCTGCTCGATGTAGATGTCTTCAAACGCCTGGAGAGCAGCGTAAAGGAGAGGAGAGCAGAGGAGAGCAGCCGTTACAGCACTGGCAAATCATGTACATTCATTTATAGCAGGGTTTTTTCTTTTCACAACAAGGTCCATTATTTATTGCTGCATATAAGCCACGGACCAACATTTGATGACATTTAGCCTCTCAGACCCAAAACGATAGAATATTGTGTTGCCGTCGGATATGATTTCGTCTATAATTCCGTGCTGTATTGATGTTGGTACCATTATTGTGCAGACTTCTTGCAAATGCAGAGTTTGACAACAATTGAACTCTTCAGAGAGTGAAATGGAACCATTTGGTATAATTTGACACTCTTGAGAGTTAAAGATCGAATAAGGGTCAATTTTGTTACCAACTCTCCATCATTTATCATGTGGACCACCTGTAACTAGCCTTGTTTCCAGCCTGTGTGCGTGCGTGCGTGCGTTGTTCTCACCAGTGCGCCACTGCTCAGCAGGATCATGAAGATGATGAGCGTTTCAAACCAGTTGTGTTCTACGATCAGGTAGCACGTCTTCCTCAGGAACCACCAGTGTTTGCCCCAGCCGTGGGTGATGGGCACGTCACAGCACTTATAACTGGCCACGCACTCTGCGGGGGCGGGCGGCACAGAGGAGGGTGAGACAGAATTACATTATGGGGGGGGGGGGGACAACAACATTTCTATTTAGAAACGTCTGCTGTGGACAGGTGTCGAAAACGAGCACTCGTGCTAATACACTTAAGGAACGCATCTGCAATGCAAGTACGTGATCCATCCATCTTCAACCGCTCATCCGTATGCGGGTCACGGTGGCAAAAAAGCTCCACCAGAGAGCTCCTGACTTCCCTCTCCAGAGCAACATCAGTAACGTAATGTTACTAATGTAGTAGCGTAGCGCAGCCGCCGTAGCGTAGCCGCCGTAGCGTAGCCGCCGTAGCGTAACGTAACATGATAAATAAAAGCCTTACCGTCGGTCCAACAGGCGTCGGGGTCCAGGTACTCCTCCACCACCTCCACCACCGCGACCTCCTCCACGTCAGGCTTGATGTCGATGGTACTCCCCTCTGACGAGCTGGTGTCGTCCAGCTGCAGCGACACACGACAGCACATTTACATGTAGTTTAATAATTTGTTAGTTTCGCACCCGGTGCCAATTGAACAAAACTACAATCCTGGGCGCTATACTCTGCCTCTGCCAACCTGGGGAGAGCCCCGCAACTGAGCTCATGCACATTCCTTCAATGCATGAGGAGTGAGCTGCAGGCTGCTTCTTATCATCTGACAGGGGGGAGTTTCCTCGGTTGGACGTGGTGCGCGGAAGGAACACGTTAGTCCAACCGGTTCCTTTCCCCTCCATCAGGCTGGCCAGGGGGAGGCAGTATAGAGTAAAGTTCTCAACGGGCGCAGAAATTAAGGCTCGGTCCTACCCTAACTTAAAAATTAGCATAATGTTAGGCCTGAAGCCCGATAAAGTACCTCAAGTTGCCATGTATTGCTCTATTTCAACATTATGTTGATGAGAATATTTTACATACAAAATATACCCTTGTAGAGCTTGTAGATCTGCTATTTTTCAATAGGTTAGCTAAAGTATAACATAATGCTTAAAACACCAAAAGGGGTTCCCGTCCTGAATGTGTTAAATACATCCTTCTTAAACCCGATTATGAATTGTAAGCATTCAATATAAACACTCCACACTCTACTAGCTTACATCCTAGTCCAACATAGAATGATGCTGCACTTTGTAATACCGAGTCGGCACACACACACACACACACACACACACACACACACACACACACACACACACACACACACACTGAGCAGCAGTCTGCCTCCCTCCCCCTGCCTCCTCCTGATTGGCTGACGGGGGGATCTGTTTGTGTCCAATGATGATGCTGTGATTGGTTGACTGAGATGATGCTGATGCTGTGATTGGTTGACTGTACTGTACCTTTCCTTTTCCTTCTCTCTGAATCAGGTCAAGGTGACCACCTTGTCACAACTATAGTGTAACACTCCCACTATCATAGCAGGATGTGTGTGTGTGTGTGTGTGTGTGTGTGTGTGTGTGTGTGTGTGTGTGTGTGTGTGTGTGTGTGTGTGTGTGCGTGCGTGCGTGCGGGCGTGCGTGCGTGCGTGCGTGCGTGCGTGCGTGCGTGCGTGCGTGCGTGCGTGCGTGCATTTCCTTATTTATATGTAGGATGAAGGCTCCCTGGAACTCTGAGAGTGTACAAACAGAACACTCTCAGAGTTACACATCCATTTGGGATGGCTGTGGCTCAGGAGGTAGAGCAGGTCGCCCAATGATCCATGGGTCGGCGGTTAGAATCCCGGCTCCTCCTCCTGTCCACATGTCAAAGTGTCCTTGGACAAGACACTGAACCCCAAATTGCCTCCAGTGGTTGCCACCATTAAGTCCATTTTTGAAACTAGCTCCTCACCACTCGCCCTACACACTTCCACTCGGTTTGAGCATGGATTATATAAATAATAGAGACGCAATGCAATGCAAGTGGATGGGAGGGGAATTCCGGTGCCGTCTCTATTATTTATATATCCATGCTCAAACCAAGTGGAAGTGTGTAGGACGAGTGGCGAGGAGCTAGTTTCAAAAAGGGGGTTGGTGTGTGAATGTGGGAAGTGAGGACGCTGGCGTCGCCCGTTCGCCGCTTCACCTCCCAAAGTATCAATGAATGGACCATTGTAAGCGCTTTGAGTAGACAAGTAGTGCATAGAAAAGCACTATAAAAATGCAATCCATTATTATTATTAACTTTAACTTTTAATGTCTTGATCTGTTTGTTGTCTTGATCTGCCTTCGCCCCCTCACTAACCACTGCTAAAACCTCTTTCTACCACACCAAAATCCAATCCTGTACTTCTAACCCAAGGAAGCTCTTCTCCACTTTCTCCTCCCTCCTTAAGCCCCCTCCCCCCACTCAACCTTCATCCCTCACTGCTGGCATTCAAAGCAACCAAAGGTATGGCTCCCCCATATCTTGCAAGTATGATTGAACCCTACAAACCCTCCCGCGCACTCAGATCAGCTAACGCAGGGAAGCTGGAAGTACCCTCACTAAAAACGCCGGGACAATGCTCCACACGTCCCAAACTCTTCTCCCTTCTGGCTCCAAAACTGTGGAATGCACTTCCCATTGCAGTCAGAACTGCAGCATCACTCCCAATCTTCCGCCGTAGTCTGAAAACCCACCTTTTCAGACTCCATCATGGCCCATAGCACTTACCCTACCCCCTTAGATAGCATTTCTGTAGACTTAGATAGCATTTGATACAGACTTATAGCATGTTATGTAGACAGCACTATAAGTTTTAGTTGTTAACGTTAGTTCAACTTAGAGCTGTAATGCTCCATCATCCGTCTGCTCCAATCAGATCTGCGTTACCTTGTCCGCACCCCTTTATAAACGGTCCTCACTTCCCTTCGCTCATCTGTGCTTCCGTTCAGGTAGCACACAGACACGTTCGAGAGCTCACAGCTCACCTTCTTCATTCGTCATTTCCATCCAAGTTCAAGAGTCAACAAACTCCTCCACGGCCGCAGCTTTCATCCCAGGACACACCGTCGGGTGTTTCGCCAGCGTCCCAGGCCCTGCATGCCTCCATCAGATACAGTATCATTCTAATTGCTCGTCACTGCTATTTATCGTAACTGCTAACAGCCTAATTTCGATTCCGTTCCGATGCTGCCTCCGCACTAGCCACTTTTTACCCTGCTTGCTTGCTGCTGCTCAGTGCTTTGTATGTCGTGCGTTGCCGTTACAAGGCTGCTCATGCTGTATAGTGTATACTGCTGCTAATGCCTCATGCCACCCGTCTCGCACTGCTTCAGGTGGCGTCTGGGCGATCATGCATTAAACGTTGCTTTCACGGCAGTAAGCTACTGGTCATCCTGTGAACGTAGCATAGATCAGGCTGCAGGTCTAAAATCATACACGGCGTTTTAGTTCGTCCACAGTGTAGAGTGGCGACACGCTTTGTCTAGTTCCAAACTTTCTGTTCCTTGGCGGAACTTTCCCCCGAGATAGAACGAGCACTTCCGCATTCCATTGTTGCCACGAGAGTCAACACTAGTGTAGGCTCGAGGATCGTTTGCTTTTGCCTGAAGGCTGGCGTGCTTTGATGACGCAGTGTTGTGATGCGCCAGTGTTGGCTGTGATGAGCTGTTGGATGGAATAA
This sequence comes from Protomyctophum parallelum, assembly GCF_964188405.1. Classification (NCBI taxonomy): domain Eukaryota; kingdom Metazoa; phylum Chordata; class Actinopteri; order Myctophiformes; family Myctophidae; genus Protomyctophum; species Protomyctophum parallelum. The sequence continues at coordinate 24,319,745 of NC_139703.1, read as the reverse complement.
TAATAAACGGAGCGACCGGTGGCGTTCCAATGATAAACTCCTCGTCATCTATCCTTATAAAGAGAGTCTAAAGCCTGCATTTTCTTCTAGCTGCGGCCGGCGCTACACTAGCGTCACCACTATCGTATCTTAGACTCCTAGACTACTCTGAGCATGTCCGGTGCCGTCAGGTTGCCACGTCCGCTCATTATAAGCGTCTCAGGCTTGTTTTATTTAATCACTTACCAGGTGGACGCCGTTGTTTAAACCCACGGTTCATTCGAAGCACCCTCAGTGTTACATGTTGGTAAATTATCTGACGCCGTCGGATCGTTTTCATAATGATTCAAGTTAGTTTTCGTGACTTGTTTTCGCGGACCTGGCGCTTGTCTCCTCCAACATGGCAACTCGGTGCCCCATTCATTCATGCCCTGGCAATCTACTAGTGCTCCAGATTCATGCTTCAATCATGTGGATTGTGATGAGATGTTGAGCGTAATCGTAGGAAAAAGAAAAAGAGAGAAGAGAGAAAGGGAGAAAGAGAAAAAAGAGAAGGAGGAGGAGAAGAAGAGAGAAAAGAGAGGCGTGCGTGTGTCAGTGTGAACACGTTCAAATAGCTGATCTACAAGCCGTGAGCTTCACAGGTCGGAGCTCCCACTATCAGCTCAATAAGTCACATTTTGCTGTGGTTTATTCCCGGGTTTTCATTCCATGTCTAACCCCCTGATCGACGTTAGACCCTCAAGAACGCTCCATTATTACATTGTCAATGAAGGGAAAATGCTTGCCATATTGTCCCTCTTTACGCCACTCTGTTCCTATCATTCACGGCATTTAATGTTCATGCCGGCACCGCTCGTTCACCTGACCTTTCACCACCTAGTTAATTGAGCTAGCCCCCTTTTCACCAGCACCCCTCATTTCTCACAGGTGTGATTATCACATTGCGTTTGCTCAGGAATCGGCTCAAGTGCGCGGATCGGCTTCCCGCTGTCCCCCTAAATCGTTCATTTATATATAGTATAGTGCAAACATACAAATGGCTTGTCTTCAGGGCGGCCGTGTTCCATCTGGTATTCCTCTCCTTCACAGCAAATCTCAAATCTGCTGCCGCGTTTGCACATTGTCGTACCTCGTCCAGCAGATATGGGAGTTTTCGCCACGGGTCACGTTCTCAATCTCCAGTTGTAATCCGTGGGAAGTACGTGTCTCTGATGTCTCGGTTCAACACATGGTTAGAAAGCGTAGCTCGCTTTCCACTTCATTCACGCGCAGTGGGCGCATAGTCTGTCTTCTCTCAGGATTCAGGTCCGCCTATGTCGACCTTCTCGATGGCGAGACCGTGCTCACCGAGCCGTACCTAATTAAGATTTTCTCTGTTACTCACCCGTCAACTGCATTGTTTCTCCCGTCAATTAAGTCTTAATATTCTACTCTCACTCCAACTGCCACGTCGGTCCGACCATACTAACTCCATGCTTGTGCCCCTCCTGTCCAGCTACCTGCTCGGCGATCATCAGGGAAACGAGCACTGTTCACGCATGCCTGGAAGGCCAGGTTCCCGGCTAGGCCTCAACACGGACCCCCACCGAGCTGAACTCGTCAGCCATCCACCGCAGCCTAATCCCATCAGCAGCCACGCACTGCAGCAGCCAAACCCAGCCGGCAGCCATGCACTGCAACAGCTAAACTCAGTCGGCAGCCACGCACTGCAACAGCTAAACTCTCTGGCAGCCATGCACTGCACCAGCTAAGCTCGACAGCCACGCACCGCAACGTCTCAACTGCGCCGTAATGTCTAAACTCATAGGTAACCACCCACTCAACGTCTCAAACCACTCACCTCAACCCATTTCCGAGCGGGAACCCCTATCGGTATCTTACCCCCTCAGGCCGGGAACCCATACAGTACGTACAGTATTCAAATGTAAAATTTCGACGCGCTTTATAAATATTTGAAGTTTTTCAGAAACCTTAGGTCAGGATTCAGAGGCGTTTTTAGAATCCGCCTTAGGCCCAAATGGATTAAGCCATAACCTATTCACAGCCTCCGTTGCCCGGAGAGCTCAGGCCACCGTGCTACGCTCCCACTTCAGTTTTGGGGGGGAATTCCAAGCGGAATAGTTTCCCGCAGTCGGCCATATCACTATTAATAATTTCGGTTCCACGTCCACTGCGTCAGCCATAGCCCAAGAACCTATGTTCGTCAAACCTTTCCCCTCGGGTCTGCCGCGTTCGTCAAACATCACGACGCCCAGTTTTCGCTCGACGCCCAGAGATCCATGGCGTCTACTAGTCCGGCACCGTGGTCAGGTACCTCTCCTCCGTGCTCCTCCCCCTCCACGTTAAGACCAGTTTCTTCCCTGCTACTGCGGAGACCGTCCTCCTCCTTGGCCGTGAATGCCGGACACTTCCGCCCCACGGAAATCCCTGGACGGGTGCTGCACCAGGATGTCTCCGTGGTACTTGACATCAACCAGGATGAGCACATCACCAACGAGCATCCGTACGGGCCATTACCAAGTATAACAGAGAAGATAGCAGTGAGGAGACTAGCTGGTCACTGCCACCGCCATCGAGAACTCCCGGCCAAGGCCGCACCGCGGGAACCAACGCTGGGCGTCGATCGAGAGGACGTCCCACACCTTCCTAGGCAGACGCACTAAAGAAAGATACCGGTGCGGAAGCACAAAGGAGCTGGCCAGATGTACGAAGGACCGAGATGACCGGAGTCGTCGTTGGAGGGCTCGTCTGAGGTCGTCGTAGAGAGTTCGCCTCCCATCTCCGCTCGCTGCTCCTAAGATGTGGTCTCCCTCCTGACCGCTATACTCCAGCCACTCCCTGAGAATCGGAGCCGCCACCACCGCTGCTGCCAGCGGCGTCTCCGTCCTGATCCTGCAAGCCTCGGGCCACTGGTCGTCCTCCGCCTTCTCCTCCTACGTCAGACCTTCCTCCGCCTCCGTGCTCGATGCCCAGAAGTCCATGGTGTCTTCCAGCGCGGTACCTACATTGACTGGTGGATGTGTCGGGTGGCGGGTACCTCCTCCTCTGCCCTCTTCTAAACATGTTCTCCCTCTCCAGGACGCCCACTCACTTCCTCCAAAACGACGGTCGACCCGTCCTCCGGCCACGCAGGCCTCCTCCGTCGGGAGTCTCCCTGTCCCGCCAGGCGAATCAAATTCTCACTCACTGCCCTCTGTCGAGAGGACGCCTGCTAATCAAATTCTCACTCACTGCCCTCTGTCGAGAGGACGCCTGCTAAACAATCATTCCATTCACGTTTCATTCATGCCATGCTAACCAACCTTACTCTCATCCCAAACAGACTCCGCCGGCAAACGATTTCCGGCCAACCATCCAGAGGCTCGCTAACCATCGGGCTGTTCGCCTACCAACCATACCTACTAACCATTCTCCCACAAGCCCCTTCCGCGAAGGCTCCCATGTCGGCGGCACCAGCCGTCGTGAGGCTCCAATGGCGCGGGGCCTTCCTCACTCTCCCACGGATCCCTTCTCGCTAAAGGCCCCGGCTCGTCGAGGGAATCTCTCCAACATCGTTTGTATAGTCCCTTCCAGGTAAACCTTAATTTACTCCTTCCTCCAGACGTTTGCACCATTCCTCCAGGCGCGCACTATTTAATTCCTTTTGGGGGGCAGGCTCAAGAGCCCCCTGCCTCCGCCAGGCAGGATCCGAGCCGAGGCTCTGGCCCGTCTCCAGGGGGCCTGCGCCAAAGCCCTTCCACTGTCACCTCCTCATCATACTGTCATCATTCCGTTATCATTCTGTTATCATACTGTCAGTCACTTCTCTGTCCATTCACTCAATCCCAGCTCCATACTGTAATCAATTCATCTGCAATAAATCTCACCTCCAACCTCCACCCTCCGTCTTAAGTGTAAGCTCGTTAAGAGTTGAAGTTTTAGTTGTTAACGTTAGTTCAACTTAGAGCTGTAATGCTCCATCATCCGTCTGCTCCAATCAGATCTGCGTTACCTTGTCCGCACCCCTTTATAAACGGTCCTCACTTCCCTTCGCTCATCTGTGCTTCCGTTCAGGTACCCGCCACCTCCCCGACGACCGCCCAGCAGCAGGCTCCACCAGGTCGGCCCCAGGGGGGCAGGCTCAAGAGCCCCCTGCCTCCGCCAGGCAGGATCCGAGCCGAGGCTCTGGCCCGTCTCCAGGGGGCCTGCGCCAAAGCCCTTCCACTGTCACCTCCTCATCATACTGTCATCATTCCGTTATCATTCTGTTATCATACTGTCAGTCACTTCTCTGTCCATTCACTCAATCCCAGCTCCATACTGTAATCAATTCATCTGCAATAAATCTCACCTCCAACCTCCACCCTCCGTCTTAAGTGTAAGCTCGTTAAGAGTTGAAGTGCATTGTATAGTCATAGCACATCATAGTACATATGTATAGCATAGTATAGTATATATGTATAGTTTATATGTATAGTTTCATTATATAGATATTCCACTGTTACGTTCTTAGCTTACGCATGTTTCATGATAAATGCTTTTTATGTGATGTATTCCCATGCTTTTTGTTCTTGCTTAATGTAAATCGCTCTGGATTAAGAGCGTCTGCTAAATGCCTAAATTGTAAATTGTAAATTGTAAGTGACGTTGCACTTTGTTGATGTCTTTTTTTCTTTTCACCCTGTACATCACTTTTGTCAATTTCAATTGTTGTAAATGTGCTTATAAATAACGTAAATATATAAAGTCACAATACCAACCTTGATGAGGCATAACATTTTTCATTTCCTTAAAATAAACATTTTGGAGACATATAAAACGATACTCACGTCGGTTTTCTCCATCTCTGACTCGCTGCTGAAGTCCTCGGTGTTGAGGTTCTCGAAGTCGGACTCTCCGACGGCGATGGGAACGCATACGGTGAGGTTGGGGTTGTGGATGAAGGACATGTAGTCCTCGTCGATCATGTACTTCCCCACGGAGCTGCCGATGCCGCTGGTCGTGCCGTTGCCGTTCTTCACGTAGTCCAGCTCGCGGTTGATGTCCACGCCCGTGTGGTTGGCGATGCAGTTCACCTTCTTGTCGAACATGTCGTCCAGAGGCTTCTCCTCTTCCTCTTCCGGGGGCTGGCGGGAGTGTGGCGGGAAGAGATGGGTGGGCAGGTGGGTGGGGCGTAGAGGGAAGGGATGGGTGGGCAGATGGGTGGGGCGTAGAGGGAAGGGATGGGTGGGCAGATGGGTGGGGCGTAGAGGGAAGGGATGGGTGGGCAGATGGGTGGGGCGTAGAGGGAAGATATGGGTGGGCAGATGGGTGGGGCGTAGAGGGAAGGGATGGGTGGGCAGATGGGTGGGGCGTAGAGGGAGGGGATGGGTGGGCAGATGGGTGGGGCGTAGAGGGAAGAGATGGGTGGGCAGATGGGTGGGGCGTAGAGGGAAGGGATGGGTGGGCAGATGGGTGGGGCGTAGAGGGAAGAGATGGGTGGGCAGATGGGTGGGGCGTAGAGGGAAGGGATGGGTGGGCAGATGGGTGGGGCGTAGAGGGAAGATATGGGTGGGCAGATGGGTGGGGCGTAGAGGCAAGATATGGGTGGGCAGATGGGTGGGGCGTAGAGGGAAGATATGGGTGGGCAGATGGGTGGGGCGTAGAGGGAAGATATGGGTGGGCAGATGGGTGGGGCGTAGAGGGAAGAGATGGGTGGGCAGATGGGTGGGGCGTAGAGGGAAGATATGGGTGGGCAGATGGGTGGGGCGTAGAGGGAAGAGATGGGTGGGCAGATGGGTGGGGCGTAGAGGGAAGAGATGGGTGGGCAGATGGGTGGGGCGTAGAGGGAAGATATGGGTGGGCAGATGGGTGGGGCGTAGAGGGAAGGGATGGGTGGGCAGATGGGTGGGGCGTAGAGGGAAGATATGGGTGGGGCGTAGCAGGAAGTAATGACATTAGGGTTGCAAACAATGAACTCTGCCATTAATGTCTATAGATGTCATTAACACATACGTATTGGTCTAAAAATAGACTATAGAAGTATAGAATATAGTAAATCTAATATAAATTCAATTTAATAATAATCACTTTGAGATTTTCCGTACCTTTCGTAAGTGCGTTTCGACGAATTGGAGGACCTCAAGCTTGGCCCAGGCAATTCCCTCCTTGATGCGAACGGTGGCTATCTGCAGGTTGTTGGGCTCTCCGTCGTCATCCGTCGCTGCGAGGTTGTCTGCGCTGAAGGAGCTCAGCAGCAAGGCAAGGAACAAGTTCAACACCTGGAATGAACACACAGCAAGGGAAGGAACAAGTTCAACACCTGGAATGAACACACAGGAAGGCAAGCATAGGCGGCAGGTGGATTTTACCTTTGGGTAGGCTAGAATTGCGCGGGGTGGGGGGGGACGGGGGGGGGGGGGACGCGAAAGCAACACCCTTGACCCAATTATAGCCACTGCATATAGCTTTTAATTAAAGTTCCCCGAGCATTGTTTTGGCCGATATGGGTCTTTTTCTCAAGGTCTCGAGTCAGTGTGGAGATTACCCGGCGGTGTTAATGCCCCTCCCGGCTCTTCACAGACGGCACAGAGACAGCAGCCACTCCGCTGAACGTGTCAGTGTTGCTGCAGTGGTGTGAACTGTGAACCGTGCGGACGGTCACTGCTGGTGCATGCTGAGTGCTGACAGCCGAGCCGACTCACAGCTTCTTCTTAGTTCTGAATTACTTTATCTTTGCCTTGAAAAAGACCGTAGGGCGTAGGCTATATCCATTTTGTGTTTTGCTGTTTTCCAAAAACAAACCAGCGCGCTACTGTTTGCTACAAAGCGACTGGAAGGGAGAGGTTTACAGACATACCAAGTAGCCAATCATATGCTGATTAGGCCAGTCATTCATTCATTCACAATAGCCTTATATACTGTATAATGCTGCGCACACATATTATATATATTTAAAAGATACCCAGCATAATTTTTGGGAAGGCTAAGCCTTACATACCCGCCGCCTATGAAGGCAAGGAACAAGTTCAACACCTGGAATGAACACACAGGAAGGCAAGGAACAAGTTCAACACATGGAATGAACACACACAAATGGCAAGGAACAAGTTCAACACCTGGAATGAACACACAGCAAGGCAAGGAACAAGTTCAACACCTGGAATGAACACACAGGAAGGCAAGGAACAAGTTCAACACCTGGAATGAACACACAGGAAGGCAAGGAACAAGTTCAACACCTGGAATGAACACAACAAGGCAAGCCCTCAGGTACATATTTAAACTATTTTCAGCAATAGAATTATACAATTGCTTGGTATAATATATTTTTTCGGTGGGTTGATCATGTTCAGCTGGTCATTTTGAAAGTAGCTCTCAAGTCAGAAAGGTGTGGGCACCGCTGCTCATTCGACGGATTAGACCCTTCCTCACCCAGGAGTCAGCCCAGCTCCGTATCCAGACATCAGTCATATCAAAACTTGACTATTGTAACATCCGGGAAAGCACTTACACGTCCCACTCTTCTCCCTTCTGAATCCAAAACTCTGAAATGCACTTCCCATTGCAATCAGAACTGCAGATTCACTCCCAATCTTCCACCGTAGTCTGAAAACTCACCTCTTCAGACTCCATTTCAGCCCGTAGCACTGGTAACAAGACAACTCACCCCGTTTCTGTTTTCCTCCCAGAATTTTCCCCAGTGAGGGGTTGGGAGAGGCTGGACAGCAGACGGCTGGACTTTGAATTTCTCTAAATATAAACTTTCATGACAGCAGACAGCCTAAGTACAAATATAATTTATGAAAAGCTACTACAGTGAAGTCTGTTCACAGAAGTTGTTGTAAGATATGTGGGGATTATCTGACGAGGTACCATTTGAGTAGGCAAAACCTTAAATATACTAAATAATACTAAATTGTTTATAGGGTCAATATAAGTAAAATAATATAGCCTTTCCAAAGGAGTATCCTTTTATATTTTTCCAAAAAGAATACAAACAGCTAATAGCATAATTACAAAGTTATCCCCCTCACTGGTGAGAATTCCGGGAGGAAAAACGGGCAAGCACTGGGGTGAGTTGTCCAGTATTCGTAGAACTAAGCACTAGCCTCGCCGACCATACAGGCGTATGCAAAGGCTAAACTTGTGTAATTTAGATAGAATTGTAATACTTGCCCGGCCCGAAAAACGTAACCTACGTTAACCATTGGTCTCTGCAAGCACCAATAAACATAAGTTACGTTTATTCAGTTGTATAAATGTTTTGATCCGATCTAGTCGAAAAGGCTACTCACATTAGCTCCGGATGGTTATGGTAAATTGTATCTATAGTATGTAGTGTTTTGCGCTGCCAGTCTCACCACCAGGTAACTTCTGTCTGACCGTCTTCATGACGGGTCACGGTCATTGGGAACGGTTACACACCGGCGGCATTCCGACGCACCCCCGTTCCAACGCACTCCCATTCCGACCCAACACACAAGCCCGCCTCCCCCAGCCCCCACCAAGCACCCCACAGTGTCCCACACACCATCCGAAACGGCGTCCGAAACGTAGGCTACACAATCACCCCCCCCCCCCCCCCCCCCCCCTCCGGAATTTAAACACCGCCATTCAACGCACAGGCAAAGGTGCACGTGTGTGTGTGTGTGTGTGTGTGTGTGTGTGCGTGTGCACGCGTGCCAATTCTCACCTTTGTCGAAGCATATTAATCTGTCATTAATCCGACCATTTTATTACATTAAATAAAGATCTGTCTCTGCTGTTGATCTGTCCATGAAAGCATGAAGAGAGAGACCCTTAAACTGTGTTTGGTCATGGCATTTTCTGTTATTCAGCAGCAGGGCCGTGCTTACTCAATAGGCCAACTATGCGGCCACTTGGGGCACCAAATAGTCAGGGGGCTTTTTAATAATAAATATTTAGCTTTCTAATCCATTCAGGTTCCCTAAAAACAATGTGGCCAATAAGGGGCTCAAGTGTGAAGTACTTGGACAATCAGGGGGCTGAAGTGTAAAGTAGTTAGACAGGTACATATCAACCAGGCCCATTGTTGCTGTCGGCCTACTCTGTCTTCTACCCTGAGCCATCCTACCCTATAATAACTGGGGTTAAATCATTCGGTGCCCGGGTGCCGCTAAAAATATCCAACATGGGGCCTCAATGAGTTAGGGGGCCCCATGAGACTTCTTCAATTAATTGTAAAACTGTTTTTAATATTTAATATCATATTGTCTATGTCACTCAAACTTATTTCTAATTAGTTGAGCCTCAATCACCACTCTGATATAAACAGTCCATGTCATTTCTTTCTGGACTGTGAAGCAGTTTTAGCTGCAGTATTACAATGTCCTGAGGTTGTGGGGGTGCTGATATTCTAATTATTTAATCTTTGCGTCATTGTAGTACTGATGCTAGATAAACACAGGCTTGTTTCCATTCGATGCCAGCTTGGAAAATGAACAATGGTGGACATTTGTAAACAAAGTGGAAATGCAAATTTGGAACTGAAGACTGAAGAGGAGTTATTACAAAGTAGGGTGATACTGATGACATCCCCCATACGACTAAATCAGTTGAGCTGTTCCTGGGAGCAATAAGGGCCTTTCTCTGCCCCACCCCTCTCCCCCTGTTTATATTGTGCTTAGTTTCCAAGATGGCCGCAGCACCAGGAGGGGGTGGGGCATAGGTGAGCGGGCGGGGTCGACATATGCCCTTACTGAGCTGCATTCAAGACACTTGTGTCTGACACCTGACTTGTGTCTCTGAACACAGCTTTGATGGATGTGTTCTACCAATGGTTAATAGATATTTTAGGAATGTTTTACAAACATATGTTAAACATGAACAAACATGGAGGCCACATGAACAGTCATAAATAATGAATTCCTACCCATTATTAAATGTTATACAATGTTATTATACATTTTAAATAATTTACTGATGTATATAAATAGCTTAGAAATTATTATTTATTTATCTACAAATAGCTTAGAGATTTATTAAAAATGACAAATGTAGGCCTATATTCTTATTCATGAATAGTTGACTACTTACTAATTATTTACTAATAACGTATAAATGAGGTTTAAACATAGTTATAAATGTTTAGTTAAACATTTACAGATGTTAACAGTCTGTTCATGATTATTACTAATCTACAAACTGCTTATAAATGTTTATAAATGCTTTATAACAGGTCGTTATTGTAAAGTGCTACCAATCCTCCACCCTCAACAACAGATAGGCCTACACAGACTGCTCGGGCAGGCCAATTATCATCACCACTGTGCCCATTCAGTAGTGACCCGCGCCCCATAGGGATGCAAATTTCTGCTTTTGTCATCATGGGGTGTGGTTCTGGGACTCACCTGGCAGGTTTTTGGTGCAACAGACAGGAGCTTGCTTCATTTTGGGCATACCCGTGATTCATGAATCAAAGCTGCATGTTATTAAGGTCATAATTGAATAGCAATTCACTATCTAACTTTAATGAAGTAGTGAGATTGGAATAGAATGATCAGACAGACAGATCTGTCTGTCTTGACACATAGTTTATATGTGAAGTTGTGGACTAGACAGATATTATCCTGCTCATTACTGTACTATATATCATGTATATACACACACACACACACACACACACACACACACACACACACACACACACACACACACACACACACACACACACAGTACATGATATACTGTACTATATATACTGTATATCATGTATAGGCCTACATGTATACACACACACAAATCCTCGTGTTTGAACACAAAATATACACCTTCAGGTTCAAAATCTAGGGGAAACACTGACTCGTGAACTTGTTCAAATGTAGGAAACATGAAATAAAGGTGTAGGCTATTTACTTGCAACCCTTCTATATCTGCGATCCACATATGGGTCCACAGGGGCCTCATACCGGGGTTTGCCTAGGGCCCCCAGATTCGTAAGCACGGCCCTGTTCAGCAGTCAGTGCAGGCACCGGACAGAGCTGTTTAAGTGATTTGAATTTTGTTATTTTGACACCTCGTCCTGACTCCTGTTGTGTTTTGTTGTGGGAAGTAAAAGCGTGCAAAACAAATCAAAACAAAGAGATTCAGAGCCCTGCCCTCCACATCGGCACCGGTAAGCCTACCACACACCCTCCGCCAGATGATTTGGTGACAGAGAAGCCATGGAGCTTCAATCCTACCAACTCAAATATTTTACAATAAAACACGCTAAGCTTGTTTAATGAACGGGAGAGCTGACGGGTGTGACAGTGGCTGGAATATTCAGTGGTTGCTCTGTGCTGCCTTTTGCTTTCCATGTCGGAAATTTCACATTGCTACTTTGGTACGGTAGGCTATACACACAGAGTCGATGAGGCTGCAACTCTAGCCTACTGACTAAGTTGGAATTTAGCTGGCATATTTTGTTCCGTTTTATTTGTCATGTCTGTCTGGAACAGGCTATATGCTATATGCTTAATTATTTTTTCTCTATTCTATTTTTGTATCATTGTAATTTGTAGCAGTATAGCTACAGAATGGTGAACTTGTTACTTGCGGTGAAGGATGTCTGGCTGGCTTAATCGTCGGAGTGACGGGGTCTTTGTCAAAGTGGAGAAACCCCGCCATTCCGATCAATAGAAGTCAATGGTCGGAATGACGATGCGTCGGAATGCCGCTCTGTTCCCCATGCAGATGGCATGTCGGACTCGGTAGTATGTAGGTAGTATAGTGTCTTACCACCAGGTTTCCTATCACCATGACCGTCATGAAGACGATCAGGCACATGGTCTGCCCCGCCACCTCCATGCAGTCCCACATGGTCTCGATCCACTCGCCGCAGAGCACCCGGAACACGATGAGGAAGGAGTGGAAGAAGTCGTGCATGTGCCAGCGCGGCAGCTCGCAGCTCTCGGCGATCTTGCACACGCAGTCCTTGTAGCTCTTGCCGAACAGCTGCATGCCCACCACGGCAAAGATGAACACGATGATGGCCAGCACCAGGGTCAGGTTCCCCAGCGAGCCCACCGAGTTGCCGATGATCTTGATCAGCATGTTGAGGGTGGGCCACGACTTGGCCAGCTTGAACACTCTCAGCTGAAAGAACACCACGAGGAAAGGAGAATCAATCAATCAATCAATCAATCAATCAATCAATCAATCAATCAATCAATCAATCAATCAATCAATCAACATTCAAGACAGTGGTTAGAGTGTCCGCCCTGAAACTGGGAGGTTGGGGTTCGATCCCCGGCCGGGTTATACCAAAGACTGTAAAAATGGGACCCAATGCCTCCCTGCTTGGCACTCAGCATCAATGGGTTGGATTGGGGGGTCAACAACTAATCCAAATGATTCCCGAGCGCGACACGGCTGCAGCTCACCGCCCCTTGGCTGCAGCTCACTAGCCTGGCTAATAAGCCAGACCGAATCAGCCGTTGGCAAAAAAGAATTGCCTGCCGGCGGATTACGGTCTGGAGAGGCTCAATTGTACGCCCATTTCCTACACCAGAGAACTGGTGTGGCCAATCGAGACACGGTATGCAATATGGGCGGGCTTTGGTACAGTGACGTTCAATGCTTGAGACCTTTGACTGACAGTAGCTCTGACCAATTGCGTCAAAGAGAAAATGTTTGAACCCGCCCCCCCGGGAAACAAGATCCATACACAGCTTATTAGCCAGGCTAGCGGCTCACCGCTCCAAGAGATGGGTCAAATGCGAGGAACAAACTAATTTCACTTTGAACATTAGTGTCACAACAGTTATACTGAGATGTAACCTTTGTTCATGCAGGCTTTCACATTTCAATGTGTAAAAGAGAATTAGAGGTAAATAATGGGTAATAAATAATAGCACCATGTTAAGCATTAGTATCATATCATGTCATGGCACAAAAGGCTCTGGTCAGGCTCTGGTCAAGTCCCTGAACCTGTAGAATCCCCCGGCCTGCTGCCGTGGCAACCCCGCACACCTTCCATTTGATTACTTAACCAGTCCACTTTTCACAGTCAGTTTGCACTCTTCAAGACGCAGGCAGATAGACAGGCAGATAGACGCAGGCAGACAGACAGATACAGACATGAAATCTCCATACATGGGCACAAAAGGGATCACAGACAGACAGATGGTTGCTATGACAATAGGTATTGCATACTAGGTTCCCGACTTGCATCGTTCCCAAGTAGGCCGGTGACCGACGTATGGGGCACAGGTCTATAGTTGCAATTAGAACTGCAGACTCACTCCCAATGGTGTGATCTGAAGACTCCACCTCAGCCCGTAGCACTTGCCCTAGCCTTAATGACCTTGCAGTCTTATGCAAAGGCTAAAATCATTAAAAAATAAATACATTTACTAGCATGTTATGTAGACAGATGCCAGGTCATTGTTGACCTGCCAGTGTTTATATAGTTTCATTGTACAGACTATTGACTTTTTGGATATTCTACTGTTACGACTGATATAGGTTATTGGGTTACTTATGACCCCCGACCCCCTCCCTCAATAAATGCAGATCACTTACATATTTTAAAACAGGCCTGAAAATCCACCTTTCAGCAGGCACAAGGGAGAGGAAATGATCACCCTTCACTTTTCCCACACTCTGTACATACAGTTTTTATTTTTGTCATATCATAAGTCAAACCAAGAACCTAACATCCGAATAGTAGTAGAATATCTACATAATTAAACTATGACTATGCGTATACACTATAGTGCTATGTCTTCATAAAATCTAAATAACATATTTTAGACTTTGCATATGCCTGTAAGGTCGTCTAGGCCAGTGCAAGTGCTACGGGCTAAGATGGAGTCTGAAGAGGTGAGCTTTCAGACTACAGCTGGAGCTGGGTCTGCAGTTCTAACTGCGATGGCCAATGGGAAGTTCATTCCACAGTTTTGGACCCAAAAGCTTGTTATGGCTCATGGCATGGCTCATGATATAAAGCCATAACCGGTATGTCTTGCCAGGTCGAGGACACCAGGCACGTGCACACATAGACATCAATGGGGGCTTCAGCCCCTGGCCTTTTACCCGTCTGTAAAACAACCGCCCTCTCTGCAGACCATGAATGCAGCATTTACTATGGTAAATGCTGCATTTACCCCGGAAATAGCAGAAAACAGCAGATCTGCTGATTTCATCCCCTGCCTCTCTAACATTCTCTGCACGTCCCTGGAGGTTTGAACAGGCTCTTAGCCACAGCCTCACTGTTCCGTTCTGTTCCGAGGAGAACATTTGGCAGAAATAGCTGATCTACAAACTCAGAAGGGGGGGGGGGGTACTTCCTTGGCCTATACTGGCAGTAGATTATCTGCAGACAACCACAAAGACGGACAGACCCTCCTAAAGAAGGCTAGCCTCCTACAGAGTCATGGAGCATGGAACGATGACACAGAAGAATTGATGTTTGTCTGAACCACTCCCATAGCTGAGGTCATGAAATTTTAAGTCAAGTCTCGTTGATTTATTTATGAACGCACATTTAAAAAAAAAAAACAAGGACTGACCTTAAGTGCTGCACAACAACTACAACGACCACAAAACAATCTAGAACTTTGGAAGATGTGCTCAGTTAAACACAATGTCCTTTCTGTCTGTATCTCTGTCTGTCTGTATGTCTGGATCATGTGGTGACAGTGTTTTGGGGTTGTGTATATGGATGTACGGCGTGTAAATAAGCTAAGAGAGACCCTACGGTTATACCGTTGTCAGCAAAGCAACTAAATATTTGAAACCCTTTAGCCTGTATGCAGTGGCGTATGCAGGAATTACATTTTAGGGAGGCAAAACCGTTGCAGAACCCCATCGCGGGGGTCCCACGGGGGACAAAAAACAACAACAACAATTGTGATGGTCCACTCATACCCCCACACCTAACACCCCATGAGACAAAGGAAGCCCACGAATAGTTCTCCGGTTCAGTGTTTTTCCTCTATCTTTTTTTTATCTGCTTTGTCTGTTTTTCAAAATGAGTTAGGGAGGGTCTCCCTTGCCTCTTGTAAATTTGCCCCTGCCTGTATGTATCTTATGGTAAAAGCACTCAAACTTTGTTTCTTTTCCTGCCTTGGTCTCCTTACACCCCCCCCCCCCCCCTCTCTCTTCTTCCCTTTCTTTGTTTTCTTGGGGGAAAAATGACACAATGGGAACGATGCAACAAAAATAATTTCACCCACGTTGTACCTGTAATTAACTGTGATGTGACAATAAAGTTGATTCTGATACTGTATGTATAAGGGGGCATGGAGGGTCCCTGGAGCAGAGCTGCCAACCTGCACACATTTTGTGTACCAACCACGCAATTCTCGGCGTATAGACACCTAGAATTGCGTGGTTGCTACACAAAATGTGTGCAGGTTGGTAGCTCTGCTGGAGGGATCATCTTTACAATGCATCCAGAGAGGACATACTTTAAAGAGGATATGCACTCATTTTCAACCTTGAACTATATGTCATTAATATACTTGTGTGGAAACAATTAAAAAAAAAGTCCCCTCCATTCTGGTTGGCCTAGAACTGGAGGTCTAGAACGTGGGGTCATGTGATCAGTGACAGGAGTACTCTGGCCTGCAGAGTACAACGAATGTAAATTAATGTCATAGTTCAATGTTAAAAGTTAGTGCAGGAATTCCCCTTTTGGGAACTAGAAAATGCCAACGGATCCCTAAGAACCCAAAATGGGCGCCTGATGACTCCACTCACCAATCGGAAGGACCTGAGCACGGACAGGCCTTCCACGTCAGCCAATAGCAGCTCCACTAAACTCAGCGTGACGATGAAGCTGTCGAAGCAGTTCCAGCCTCCCTGGTAGTAGTAGTACGGGTCCATGGCGATCAGCTTGGCAAACATCTCCCCGGCGAAGATTCCAGTGAACACCTGTGGCAGGTGAAAGTTCACAATTAATGATTAGACTAATGATTAGATGATTGGAAAGTCCGGGTCCATGGCGATCAGCTTGGCAAACATGTCCTCGGAGAAGATTCCAGTGAACGCCTGCCATGGGAAACGTCACAAAGTGCTCATTATCGCTGCTTGCAATTCTATTTATTTTACAAATTGTCACGTACAAAGTTCTCTTCAACTGGGATTTCAGATAATGGTCTATAGATTGTGTGCAGAACGTTTCACGCAAATTGCTCAAAAGTTAGAGGTAGATCATCAGGTATAAGTGTTTTTCAAACTGCTGAAAATGGTGGAAAATCTGAGGGCGTAGCTTACTGGTCAAAGTGACACATGTGTTCCCCATGAGTCAAGGCACTTGGGGAAACAGGTGCCATGGCTTTCGGCCAAATGATGCATGAGTTATGCCTGTTCAAAGGTTCAAACGATGGGAATCTTTTAATTTGGACAAAAATGTCCACCGCATGCTTGTAGATCTGCTGACTTTTAATGCTTTCGAATCTGAATTGTGAAAAAGGTGACAGTTTTGGACATATGAGGTTTCCACCCGATAGAGAACCATGTACACTTGTACAGTATGCGTGACTGTACGTCTGTATGGCCTCTGGGTACATGTGCACATTAAGACTCCGGAAGGGAATGGGACGGGAGTGATTATGTGGTCTGAGCACATTTCTAAGTGCAGGGAGGGGAAAAAGCCCATGCTTTGCTTACGTGGCATTTTTCTTGATGTAGTGCTGATTAAAAATGGATCGCTCTCTCGCTGTGAGCGAGTGAGGGAGGACAGAGCCAAGGTCATGTAGCGGTGTGCTGCCACGGATCAGGGCTTCTCAACCTTTTTTTGGCTGGCTGAGGACCCCCGGAAATGCTTTGGCCATGTCTCCGGCCATCCCCCGCCCCCCTCACCCCCACTATACAATAACCTTAATGATAGAGAAAATACTAGCATGAATAAATACTGAAGCAAGATAAAAATCGTTACGGAAAGTTTATCATGTCATGTCATTACGTTTAACTCCAGAATTGTTTCAGTCTGCGTCCGATGCCTGATTTCAGGGCAAAATTCACCCTGGATCTTGAACCCGGAGGCGGTCCTCCTGCAGACTATTTTTGGACCGTGTTAATTTCGTAAGGGGGCGGCAATAAGCGACACTTTACTCAAGTGGATGAAGCTATAGTTTTGACCAAATAATTCAGAGATAAAAATAGGTTGTCAGTCATCATGCTGCTTAATCAGCACTTCATCCTGCGCCATCCCTGATGACCCCCCCCCGCCCCCCCATCCCAGACGGCACGCCAATATTCCTCTGACCTCGTTCCCGCACCCCCACGTGACCTGCTTTCCTGTCTGTCTGACCTCCCCCCTCCCACGGCGCCGCGCCGAGTCCCTTGACCTCAGACACGCAAAGGTCACCAGTTGTGATACCTGAGCACTGGTGTGTGTGTGTGTGTGTGTGTGTGTGTTAGTGCTAGTGCTAGTGTGAGTGTGAGTGTGAGTGTGAGTGTGTCTGTGTGTGTGTGTGTGTGTGTGTGTGTGTGTGTGTGTGTGTGTGTGCGTGTGTGTGCGCGTGTGCGTGTGCGTGTGCGTGTGCTTGTTTGGTTATATCAAATGTTAATGTGACAACCTTCTGGGCTGATCCATGGCGTGTGCTTTGTTAACAGGATGTGCTGAGAGAGAGACACAGGGACAGAGAGAGAGAGAGCGAGAGGGGGGGGGGGGGGGGGTACTGAAAGAACGGAGAGAGTCAAACAAACCGCTGATTGGCGTGAGAGCTAGTGAGGGCAGGAAGGAAATGCTGCTTTAAAATGGAACTGAATCATTAATGAACCCCCATCAAAGTGTGTGTGTGTGTGTGTGTGTATGCATGCGTGTGGGCGTGTGTGTGTGTGTGTGCGTGCGTGTGTGTATGCATGCGTGTGGGCGTGTGTGTGTGTGTGTGTGTGTGTGTGCGTGTGCTGCTTTGCAGTTGTGTGGGTGGGGCTGAATTAGAGCCCAAAATATGAGCCCTAAAGCTGGACCGGCCCGGATACGTGGAGTTCAGCCCAGGATGTTATGGTACCGCAGGTTCACAGCCCGAGCCCGGGCCGAAGCCTGACACCTTTTCTAAATGCCGTGTGGTCACGTGACTATGGAGCGGAGAATAATGCTGCCGCACTGCAGAATCAAGGCCAGGCTGGGTGAAATTCACAGCGCGAAATAAATATAACGGCACGCAAGTTCGAGCCCGGCCCTGGGCCCATTTTCGTTGCTCAAGTACAGAAACGTTTCTGTACTTGACCGACGGGCCTATAACTCGGCCCTGGTCGGGTCCCGACGGACTTGCAGGGCTCTAGGTTGAATGTGAGTGAGCCTATATAATATAGAAGTTGCTGTAATCCTCAGAGGACCCCATTTTCAGACCCACTGAACTCACTCACAACATTTACCACCTCAACAGCACCTCGGCGAAGCGCGATGTCATGGGGTAGTGAGGCCCATCATGGGGTAGTGAGGCCCATGGGGTAGTGAGGCCCATGGGGTAGTGAGGCCCATGGGGTAGTGAGGGTCATTAGGTAGTGAGTCCCATGGGGTAGTGAGGCCCATGGGGTAGTGAGGCCCATGGGGTAGTGAACTCACCAGGTTTCCCACCGACAGCACCTCCGCGAAGCGCGGCGTCATGGGGTAGTGCTCCAGGGCCATGAAGACGGTGTTGAGGACGATGCAGATGGTGATGGCCAGGTCCACAAAGGGGTCCATGACGATGATGTACAGCACGTGTTTGAGCTTCAGCCACAGCGGGAAGCACTCCCAGATCAGGAAAGTGTTGGCGAACTTATACCAGCATGGCGGGCACGCCCTCTGGGACTCTTCCAGCTCTGAGGGGAGAGGAGAGGAAATTGCGTTATTTCTGCTGACATTTAAGGTTGAGATGTCAATTGTGTTGAATATTAAATTGTAATAATATTACAATTTAATATTCAACACAATTGACATCTCAATTTAATGTATTACTGTATCTATATATTATATAGATACAGTAATAAATTAAATATGCTGGGTTTCAAAATATGTGGGCAAAAATGCGGAATGCGAAATATGCGGAAAGTTGCAAAATATGACATTTTATGCTGCAAAGGGATTATGCACCCCAAATTATGCGATCGCATAATATTTTTTTTTTCTAAAAGAGTTATTATTTATTAGACAGTTTGTGTTTGTGTTGTCCTGTTTGTTTGATTATTTGATTGATTGAATAGTTTATTAGACATAAATGTAAAATCAGCAACAGAGTACAGTACAAGTCCAAAAGGGATAGCACAATTTTTTTGTAAGAGTACAGTAAGCTAACGGGGATCTAACAAATACATTTAATTAAAGAGGGAGTGGGGAAAGTGGGGAAAAATATGCAATACATTGCAGATCTGAAATCAAACGACGAAGGATAATACAGTGCTTAAGTAGCCTGGGCACCATTCCATTTCGGGTTTATGAACCGGTTGGGAGCGGATGATATCGCTACGTCATGTTGTAGTATTGTTTTGTAGTCATCAATCTTCCGGAGCTTTTATTGTTATTCTTCCGGTTTGAGGGAAAAGGAAGTTCTGTTTGATTGTTCCTGCCTGATGACTACAAAACCATACTACAACATGACGTAACAATATCATCCAATTGGTGGTCGGTCTTCGGTTGAGGCTGGCCATGCTGTTGATATATAGAAAATAAAGTGTAAATATGAATAAAAACGATCCGACTAGTCTGTCTCTCTGTGTGTTTCCTGGTTAACCAGGACGCACGGTGGTGCACTTTAGAGTAGCCTATATATTAAGGTGGTGCAGCGTGACAATGCACTGTCTGCAAGCAGCAGCACCGCTTGTTGTTGCAAACTTGCAACGCACGTACTGCAAGCAGCAGCAGCAGCGAACGTAGCCCCATGTGAACCTCAGTCCCTACGCTAATTCTGCAGGTCAGGAGCTACAGAATGAGCGTAGGGACTGAGGTTACATATGGGGCGCAGCTGGAAGAACCACTGAAGAGAGGAGGACGGCGTTAGCCTGGGTTGAACTCACCTGATCCTTCTTTAACTGATCCTCCTCCTCCATGACAACATGTAAACCGCGATGGTTGGATTAATATAAATAGTTTGATTTATTAGCTGTTGAACAGTGAAGAGTTGAGTATGAGTAAATAACTCGATCCTGCCCATGGACCATGGCAAATTAGGCTACCAATAATCGCCTCCCGCTGGCGCGGATTGTTTGATTGAATAGCACTTCATTAAGAGTTTTCAACTTTGCACGAACACGCTGTGTGGATTAAATATTGCCAATGCAGAATTACCAATGTCAAATCAATCATCAATGCTGGTAAGACTGCAGGAGTGTGTGTGCGTGTGTGTGTGTGTAATAATGACTGTGTGTATGCATCTGACTGCGCACAGTGCTGTGCAGTGTGCTTTGTAGTGTGCACGGCGTGTTATACTATAGCTATTTCTTAATCAACGTAGTAGGCTATAGATATAAAACGGACCCCTTTCACGGTACAAGACATAGTGTGGCAAAATATGTCTAAAGGTAACAGCCAGGCAAGCTGTATGCTGTCAGTGTAATTATTAAAGTGCCTTCCTCAAAGAAAAATGAAGGGGTAAAAAAGTGGTCGGGTATCGGGGCCGGGCCGGGCGCATATATTAATAATTAAGGTCGGGCTCGTTTCGGTTGGGACACAAAGCTGTCGGTGTCGGGCATCGATCCCAGCTCTACAAGGCACACGTCGCATGTTCCATTTCAGTCTAGTCCATCTGGATTCGGTTCATTTCAGTACCCGCTTGAAAATCACCTCGCCGGCACTTGAAACGTGCCTCAGACATATAGGTAATACAACACGCTAAATGCAACGGCTCAGTTATTCTGAATGTCAGGGGGAATAAATATGTTTGTCCCGTCCCGTCCCTCTGTCTGTGTGTGACGTTTAGGATCAAAATAAAGGACAAACAACAACAACCACACTGTTCTTAGAAGAATGGCACAATGTAGCAGAGACGCTCATCCCGGTTGAGCGATGTTTTTACGCAACAGCGCCTCCCACGTTGCATTGACGAATAGCGCGCAGTTTACCGGTACCTCAAGGTGTAATGTGCTCTGACCTGTGGGTTGGTGCTGTGGTGGCGCCGCCAAAGATTCAAAAATCACACCTGTGTGAAGTAGCGGTCGAGAAATGACAGTTACCGTGTGGGGGTCCTGGAACATCCAGACCCCCAGGAACACGCCCAGGGGGCCGGGCCTGTTCCGGCGAGCCGCCCCGTGTCCGAAACGGTTGAGAAATGACATAGTTACCATGTGGGGGTCCCCAGGGGGTCACTGTACTGTACTGTACTGTACTGTACTGTACTGTACTGTACTGTACTGTACTGTACTGTAAAAGTGCATTTTATACAAGAGGTGGGGGGCTCAGAGTGTGTCCACTAGGGAAAGTAGGCTTTTAATTCCACAAAACCGTCTTTGTTTTGGTCTGTAGCAAAACTGTTTTATTTTTAGTGGGCAGCCTGTGATGCATTCCGTAGCATTAAGGAGATGTCCTTCTAACACTATGGACCAGAGCTAGAGACATTAAGGACACATCCTTCTAACGCTATGGACCAGCAAACGCATCAGTGTGTAGGTGGGAGAAACCGCTCTATTGTACGTACCCTCCATCAGTGTGTAGGTGGTGGGAGAAACCGCTCTATTGTACATGCCCTCCATCAGTGTGTAGGTGGTGGGAGAAACCGCTCTATTGTACATGCCCTCCATCAGTGTGTAGGTGGTGGGAGAAACCGCTCTATTGTACATGCCCTCCATCAGTGTGTAGGTGGTGGGAGAAACCGCTCTATTGTACGTGCCCTCCATCAGTGTGTAGGTGGTGGGAGAAACCGCTCTATTGTACGTACCCTCCATCAGTGTGTAGGTGGTGGGAGAAACCGCTCTATTGTACGTGCCCTCCATCAGTGTGTAGGTGGTGGGAGAAACCGCTCTATTGTACGTGCCCTCCATCAGTGTGTATAGGTGGTGGGAGAAACCGCTCTATTGTACGTGCCCTCCATCAGTGTGTAGGTGGTGGGAGAAACCGCTCTATTGTACGTACCCTCCATCAGTGTGTTGGTGACGACGCTCATCTGGCTGTTAGCGTGCTCCTTGCCCTTCATGGAGGAGTTGAGCTGGTCCACAGACACCATCAGAGAGCCCGAATGCTTCTTCCCGAGCTCGGCCTCCGTGGTCTGGTGACGGACACACACGCACACCACACACACACACACACACACACACACACACACACACACACACACACACACACACACACACACACACACACACACACACAGCAGGAGTCAGACAATTAAACCAAATCAATATCTAACACACTAAATAGTCAGACTGAATATTCGCAGATGTTTTATTTCATCTTATTGTTGCAACATTTAAGGTCCCTGCAGACTGCTGCCGTTTTTCAGAAGAAAAAAAAAACTAGGGAAAAATAATCTGCAGCATTCTGCAAGGACCTAAAATGTTGCATTCACACGGGCAGATGCAATGACGCAGTCTACCATTCATTGTCAATGGAAGCCAGCGACGTTAAGCTACGAAGCTAACGCTTGTAGCTGCTGCAACAGCTGAAACAGCTACAAATACACTGTGTAGAGTGCATCTTTGCGTCTGCCCGTGTGAACGCAGCGATGACTGCGCCCAAACACTATAGGAAAAAAATTATCCCAAAACTGTATGGACGGTATACAAGACCTTCTTCAGGTTTACTTTAAATCTCCAAAACGACACAGAGGATTTCTAATCTCTGTGCGTTATTTTGCATTCATCCCCTACAGCCCATCATGACTAAGCAAGGTTGTAAACCGCATGCATTCTGCATGCACATCAAAAGGAGACCCAACCACCATGCTGGACGGCTGGACATGAGGAGACAGAGAGAGGAGGTAAAAGCAACCGGATCGATACGAGAGAGAGAGAGAGAGAGAGAGAGAGAGAGAGAGAGAGAGAGAGAGAGAGAGAGAGAGAGAGAGAGAGAGGGAGAGAGGGAGAGAGGGAGGGAGGGAGAGAGACCTCCATTACAGATATACAATAGGATTAGGAGGAATATGCTGTTAACAGAACACAGAAGGAACACCACAAGATTCAAGGCTTGTTTTTGGAAGACAGACAGACAGACAGACAGACAGACATATCGAGACATGTAGAACAGGCCTGTGGTGAGAGAGAGAGAGAGAGAGAGAGAGAGAGAGAGAGAGACTATAGACCTGGACTTTGAACATGCTTTCAAAACCAATTCCAGTGAAGGACCGAGGTCTGCCTACAGTACACTACACTACTGGGGAGAGTTTTCCCTCCTCTGTCTATAATTAATGAGAGGATTGTGCTCGCTATTATTGACCATATTCGCACGGCAGCGATTTTCTTCATACGGCGAGGGGGTGGGGTGGGGATCTGGGAAGCCCCCACGACTATGTTGTGCAGTAAGAGCAAAATGGCCGTCGTGCACACGTGGTTTGAAGGAGCACGACACCCTCTGATAACCGAATGTTGGCACTGTATAATTGGTCGTTACTAATACTCATTACGAGATGGCATTGTCTACTCACTCTCTGCATTTCATTGGTGGACTGTGGACGGTTCAGAGCCTTGCCTACCAATGACATATTCGATGGGGATTCCAAAGCCAATGGAAACGACAGCCTTTATTTCTCTTCCAGGAAAGTGAGCGTGCTGGTTTGAAACGACCAAACATGGCTGCGCCTAACGATGATGTCACTGTTAGGCAGGTTTCTGAACTGTCCACAGGCATCCTCTGAGACACAGAGCGAGTAGACAGGTTTCTGAACTGTCCACAGCCCTCCTCTGAGACACAGAGCGAGTAGACAGGTTTCAGAACTGTCCACAGCCCTCCTCTGAGACACAGAGTAAGTAGATTAAAATGGTACCATCTTAAGCTCAAACCACACCAATGGGTCGAGACGCAACAAAACTTTTTTTAGCGGTGGTCGCAGCAATGTGATACGGCGCATGGTGGCGCATGTCGACGCAAGTCGACCCAAGTGATTCCATTGGTACAATGCAATGGTTGCTTGCATCCACATGCGTCTACATGTGTCTACTCTACTCGCAAACCGTTTGGTTTGCAAGGAATTGCATGGCGACCCATTTGGTGTGGTTTGGTCTTTATGATGAGATTTAGTGAGAACTAATTATTTAGGGTAGGTTGAAAACAGGTAAAGTGGTCTTTTAATGAAGTAGAATGAGAAGGAGCCAGGTTGTCCGTGGCCACACAGACTTAGCATGGTTTCAGATAGTGAAGTGTTAATGCCTTTTAGGAAAATTACCCTCGACAACTATATCAAATGCCACTGAATGTCCTTCAGGCACTTACTTACAGCAAGGTGACACATAGAAAAATGTGTACAAAAGAATGTGATGAAGAAAGCTTTGAATATTTGGCTTTCCTGTTTTAATTTTTCATAGCGTTGGTGGTTGTTGCAAACACCTACTAAGCACTACTCTACTTAACCATAATGTTGTGTTATGACAACAAAAAAAAAGAAACTGCGTAAAATGTAACCATGAATTTATTCCGTAAGGCAATTCCAATGGTTGAAAGCTGTGCTGTTTTCACCCGACGAAGCAATGGCGGAAACGGACACGCGGACCCAAAATACCCGCACTGTACGACGCGTGTCTCAAAAGACTGTGCTTCTCGATTAATGGCCGCAACCCTGAACTAGAAGAAGAAGGGGAGGAGGAGGAGGAGGAGGAGGGGGAGAGGTGGGGGAGCAACAAGGTTAAAAAAACTCAAAGGAGGAAGAGGTAGTCCAAAAGAAAGGAGAAAAGGAATCACCACCACCCCTAGCATCATGCCTAATAATAAGGGACACTGTGCGAGTGTCCGTATGGACATCCTTACGCTGTCGTCAGAGGCTGCCTTATCTATTTTCACCTCAGGCAGAAGCCTCCCGCCGGGTCCGGGGCCGATGAGCGACACCACGCCGTTGCAGTCCACCGTGCTGTTCCGCTTGCCGCCGCCGCCGGGGTGCGGCGCCGCCAGCGGGTGGATGCGCGACGAGCCCTGGCTGTAGCCGCTGTAGCTGTTGCGGCGGTACGGGATGAACAGCGAGCCGCGGCGGTCCTCGCTCTCCTCCACCGTCGAGTGCTCGTCGTCGGCGAACTCGTTCTCCGAGCCCATGGCGTCCTTGCCGCCGCCGCCGCCGCCACCGCCGCGGCCCTTGAAGCTGAAGATGCTGCTGCGGCTGTTGTGGCGCGACATGAACGGCGAGCCCGGGATGCTCAGCAGCGACTGTAGGGAGACACATTCAATCAATTGATTAAGTCTTCACTGCCAGTGTTTGTGGGGGGCGGAGAGAGAGAGAGAGAGAGAGAGAGAGAGAGAGAGAGAGAGAGAGAGAGAAATAGAGAGAGAAATAGAGAGTGCAGTGTTAATTTTGTCAACTAAAAAATATGACGGCCAGTGCGGCACAAACAGGCCGAGGAGGAGAAGGGGGTGACCGACCGACCGAGAACGAATAGGGAAAGCGATTATTTCGTTCACTCTCTGAACGATGTGCTGTGACCACCAGTCTGCCAGTCAAACTTACTAACCAAAGTACAGTACTTGAGTAAATGTAATAATTACTTATTTTACACCAGTAGCAGTAGGCTGTGACATGGGACTATGTTCGCCATGTTTTCACAAAGTTTAAATAGGGATGAAGTGGCTAATAACCCCAAGGTGGGGTTACTGTGTGGAGTTTGCATGTTCTCCCCGTGTCCCCTAGTGTATGTACCCTCACATGTTCTCCCCGTGTCCCCTAGGGTAGGTACCCTCACATGTTCTCCCCGTGTCCCCTAGGGTAGGTACCCTCACATGTTCTCCCCATGTCCCCTAGGGTAGGTACCCTCACATGTTCTCCCCGTGTCCCCTAGTGTAGGTACCCTCACATGTTCTCCCTGTGTCCCCTAGGGTAGGTACCCTCACATGTTCTCCCCGTGTCCCCTAGGGTAGGTACCCTCACATGTTCTACCCGTGTCCCCTAGGGTAGGTACCCTCACATGTTCTCCCCGAATCCCCTAGGGTAGGTACCCTCACATGTTCTCCCTGTGTCCCCTAGGGTAGGTACCCTCACATGTTCTCCCCGTGTCCCCTAGGGTAGGTACCCTCACATGTTCTCCCCGTGTCCCTATAGGGTAGGTACCCTCACATGTTCTCCCCGTGTCCCCTAGGGTAGGTACCCTCACATGTTCTCCCCGTGTCCCCTAGGGTAGGTACCCTCACATGTTCTCCCCGTGTCCCCTAGGGTAGGTACCCTCACAAAAAACATGCAGTAATCCTGGTCTCTATACTGCCTCCCCCTGGCCAGCCAGGGCACCTGATAGAGGGGAAAAGGAACTGGTGTTGGAATAACGTGTTACTTCCACGTGCTACGCCCAACCGGGAAAGCTCCCCCTGTGAGGTGATAAGAAGAGGCTTGCTCACTCCTCATGCATTGATGGCAATGAGCATGAGCTCAGTCCGGGGCTCTCCCCAGGTTGGCAGAGGGAGAGTAGCGCCCAGGATTACAGTTTAGGCAATTGGCACCGGGTGAAAAAATAGGTTACACATATAGTGGGATTAAAAAAAAAAGGATGAAGAGGTTAACCTCTTCATCCTTTTTTTCTGTCTACCTGGTTCATGGAGGTATAATCCATATACCTAGTTGATGATGGGGGTGTAATCCATACCTGGTTCATGATGCGGGTGTAATCCATACCTAGTTGATGATGGGGGTGTAATCCATACCTGGTTCATGATGCGGGTGTAATCCATACCTGGTTCATGATGCAGGTGTAATCCATACCTGGTTCATGATGGAGGTGTAATCCATACCTGGTTCATGATGCGGGTGTAATCCATACCTGGTTCATGGTGGAGGTGTAATCCATACCTGGTTCATGATGGAGGTGTAATCCATACCTGGTTCATGGTGGAGGTGTAATCCATACCTGGTTCATGGTGGAGGTGTAATCCATACCTGGTTCATGGTGGAGGTGTAATCCATACTTGGTTCATGATGCGGGTGTAATCCATACCTGGTTCATGATGTGGGTGTAATCCATACCTGGTTCATGATGGAGGTGTAATCCATACCTGGTTCATGATGGAGGTGTAATCCATACCTGGTTCATGATGGAGGTGTAATCCATACCTGGTTCATGATGCAGGTGTAATCCATACCTGGTTCATGGTGGAGGTGTAATCCATACTTGGTTCATGATGGAGGTGTAATCCATACCTGGTTCATGATGGAGGTGTAATCCATACCTGGTTCATGATGGAGGTGTAATCCATACCTGGTTCATGGTGGAGGTGTAATCCATACCTGGTTCATGGTGGAGGTGTAATCCATACTTGGTTCATGATGCGGGTGTAATCCATACCTGGTTCATGATGCGGGTGTAATCCATACCTGGTTCATGATGGAGGTGTAATCCATACCTGGTTCATGATGCGGGTGTAATCCATACCTGGTTCATGATGCGGGTGTAATCCATACCTGGTTCATGATGGAGGTGTAATCCATACCTGGTTCATGATGGAGGTGTAATCCATACCTGGTTCATGATGCGGGTGTAATCCATACCTGGTTCATGATGGAGGTGTAATCCATACCTGGTTCATGATGCAGGTGTAATCCATACCTGGTTCATGGTGGAGGTGTAATCCATACCTGGTTCATGATGGAGGTGTAATCCATACCTGGTTCATGGTGGAGGTGTAATCCATACCTGGTTCATGGTGGAGGTGTAATCCATACCTGGTTCATGATGGAGGTGTAATCCATACCTGGTTCATGATGGAGGTGTAATCCATACTTGGTTCATGGTGGAGGTGTAATCCATACCTGGTTCATGATGGAGGTGTAATCCATACCTGGTTCATGGTGGAGGTGTAATCCATACCTGGTTCATGATGGAGGTGTAATCCATACCTGGTTCATGATGGAGGTGTAATCCATACTTGGTTCATGATGCGGGTGTAATCCATACCTGGTTCATGATGGAGGTGTAATCCATACCTGGTTCATGATGGAGGTGTAATCCATACCTGGTTCATGGTGGAGGTGTAATCCATACCTGGTTCATGATGGAGGTGTAATCCATACCTGGTTCATGATGGAGGTGTAATCCATACCTGGTTCATGATGGAGGTGTAATCCATACCTGGTTCATGATGCGGGTGTAATCCATACCTGGTTCATGGTGGAGGTGTAATCCATACCTGGTTCATGATGCAGGTGTAATCCATACCTGGTTCATGATGGAGGTGTAATCCATACCTGGTTCATGATGGAGGTGTAATCCATACCTGGTTCATGATGTGGGTGTAATCCATACCTGGTTCATGATGGAGGTGTAATCCATACCTGGTTCATGATGGAGGTGTAATCCATACCTGGTTCATGATGCAGGTGTAATCCATACCTGGTTCATGATGGAGGTGTAATCCATACCTGGTTCATGATGGAGGTGTAATCCATACCTGGTTCATGATGGAGGTGTAATCCATACCTGGTTCATGATGGAGGTGTAATCCATACCTGGTTCATGATGGAGGTCTTGCGGCCCAGCCGGCTGCCGGGGAAGCGGATGGTGCTCCTCTTGCTGCCGTCGTCCGACTCCGACTTCACCACCTTCTCGCTGTCGCCCTTCTCCTTCTCCTGCTCCTTCTGGCGCCACTTCTTCTTGCGGTTGCGCCGCTCCTTGGCGCTCTTGGAGCTCAGCTTGGACACCTCGGAGGAGGAGCGCGACAGGTTCTCGCCCCCCTCGTCCTCCAGCGCCGCCTCCGACACCGTGCCCGCAGAGGTGGCCATGGCCGCGGCCTGTAGGGGTGGGCAGGGAGTGGTTAGTGTAACGCCAGGGCTCCACTGGGCGCGTTGCGTCACGCGTGCGTGCGTCAAAAAACGAACCGGTTAAATTTTATGGTGACGGAGACGCGACGCAACGCGGGCAGTGGAGCCACCCTCCATTGATTAAAAGGGCACATTCCCGACACTGACGGAGACGCGACGCAGACGCGCCGCAGACGCGCCCAGTGGAGCCCTGGCGTTAGAGTGGCATGTAGGGGTGGGCAGGGAGTGGTTAGTGTTAGAGTGGCCTGTAGGGGTGGGCAGGGAGTGGTTAGTGTTAGAGTGGCATGTAGGGGTGGGCAGGGAGTGGTTAGTGTTAGAGTGGCATGTAGGGGTGGGCAGGGAGTGGTTAGTGTTAGAGTGGCATGTATACGGGCAGGGAGTGGTTAGTGTTAGAGTGGCATGTAGGGGTGGGCAGGGAGTGGTTAGTGTTAGAGTGGCCTGTAGGGGTGGGCAGGGAGTGGTTAGTGTTAGAGTGGCATGTAGGGGTGGGCAGGGAGTGGTTAGTGTTAGAGTGGCATGTAGGGGTGGGCAGGGAGTGGTTAGTGTTAGAGTGGCCTGTAGGGGTGGGCAGGGAGTGGTTAGTGTTAGAGTGGCATGTAGGGGTGGGCAGGGAGTGGTTAGTGTTAGAGTGGCATGTAGGGGTGGGCAGGGAGTGGTTAGTGTTAGAGTGGCCTGTAGGGGTGGGCAGGGAGTGGTTAGTGTTAGAGTGCCCTGTATACGGGCAGGGAGTGGTTTCTGGTTGAAGGATTTCAGTGTTTTGTACCATACAATTGTATGTACAATTGTAAGTACAGAACAAAGAATGCTTCCGCCATTTTTGTTGAAGAAGAGCCATGGGGAATTATTTCATGCCAGTGTTTTAGTTGGCTATAACACTAGACTAAAGCTAAATAGTTTGAGTTTGAGCCTTGGTAGGCCTAAAGTTTAATGGTGTATTCAAAGACTGAGTTTAAATCAAAATGTGCTACTAAAAGTAACACTATAAGCCTATGTTGCTAAAATACCTTTAGTCTGACTGTACTGTCTGTCTTACTAAAAGTTTCTAGTCTCTGATGCTGAATCTAGTCACCTCTGAGGTTACTGTAGGGGTGGGCAGGGAGTGGTTAGGGTTAGAGGTAATTTTGTGTAGCCAGACAACCACAATCTCTGAGTCTGAATGAAAGTTCTGGTATAGAGGGGCGGATGCTGCATGAAGCTGGATCATTTTGGTTCAGCGATCTGAGCGCCCGCCCCCCGCCACCCTCCGCCACCTCAACTCCCTGGTAGAAAACAGCAGAGAAATCTGACGTCACCAAATTTCGAGCGACGTCCGCACATTTTGCACCACATTTTCACGACTTTTCAAAAATAGCAGACCTACAGGCTCGTAGCGCGCCACTCGGTGGCGCACTATGAGCTTGTAGATCTGCTATTTTTCAATAGCTAAATTATAACATAATGTTTTAAACACCAAAAGGGGTTCCCGCCCCAAAATGGGTTAATGACGCTACTACAGCACACCCTCTCGCGTAACACGGCTTCATTCATACCTGCGTCTCCTCCTGCTGTCTCTTCAGCGCCTCCAGCATCTCCTTGAACTTGGCCTCTTTCTGCTCCGCCTCCTCGATGGTGGCCTGGTTCTGCTCCTCATAGGCCATGGCTACCACAGCCAGGATCAGGTTGACCAGGTAGAAGGAGCCCACGAAGATCACCAGCACAAAGAAGATCATGTAGGTCTTCCCCGCCGCCCGGAGCGTCTGCACGGAAGCGCAAACACACACACACACACACACACACACACACACACACACACACACACACACACACACACACACACACACACACACACACACACACACACACACACACACACACACACACACACACACACACAGTTCAACGTCAGAACATCAAGGCCGCAACGAAAATCGAATCAATCAAATCAATAATTCAATTAGTTGCCAGCTAATTCAGTAATCGACGAATCGAATCGGCGACTATCGCTGGAGTTTTCTTGCAATTGATCATGGATGTTTTTCCACGTAACCATAGTTTTTTCCAGTGTTAAGTTGAACTAAACTAAAGAGGAGTGAGCCCTCTCTGTTCTCTTACAATCTAATCCGATGATAGTTGCACATGCACAGTAGCGACTGCAAAGCAACAATGCAGAATCACATGGTGTCCAAAAACATCTAATGTCTGTGGCCATTTTATGCTCAACATCTTATCTATGAGATGTAGTTTCTATATTGTACAATGTACATCACCATTAAAGCCAATGCAACCATGTCTGTACCTGAGTGCAGGATTATCGTATCAAGAACAAAACATATGGCTTGAATATTGATTTTTTTTAAATGATGATTTGAGTTTAAAAGAGTACTGTTACCCTTTACACTGACAAATGTGCGGCTATTCTTTAAACAAAATGTATGCAGTCAGAATAAGATTAGTTTTTTGTTGTAGTTTAAAATAACCTCAAATATCTTTAAGGTGAAAGCTAAATACGTGCCATAATCCGATGAATCAATGAATCGTTTAATAATCGTCCGATGAATCGATTATGAAAATAATCGTTAATTGCAGCCCTAGATTCAACATGTGTACGCTACTACGTATCATTCAGAACATGATTCAACATCAGGACGTGTGTACGCTAGATGTGCCATTCCAACTCTTGGCACTTTCCTGATCTTTTCTTTTCTGAAAATGCATGTTTTCCCTGCAGGTTTTGTTCACTGCCATTCGGTGAATAAAAGCCTAATTAGCTTAGTTGGTTTTACTTACCAATTAGCCTAAATTGCTAATTCTACTGATTTGCTACTGCAAAGAAGTGTCCAGCAGAGGAAGTCTGTCTATTCAGGGCATCTGAATAGAATTAATATAGAACACCGTGACAAAATGCGCCGCCTCCCATTCTCACTGACCATGTTCTGTTTCTGACAATGTACTGACAATATGCTGAACTGACAATGGCAGGACATGTGAACACCTGTATCAAATACACATGATTCAACATCAGAAGAAAAAGTTCCTTACAGACAAACTACCCGAAAACGTGTCTGTGAATATTAGGTAATACCATATAACTAGTACATCTGTATTGTGAAGTATGTTAAATATGTTGTATATTAGGTATGTTAAAGATATAGTACATCTGTATTGTGAAGTATGTTAAATATGTTGTATATTAGGTATGTTAAAGATATAACTAGTAGTAAGTGTCGTGATTTTTTTCCACCCTAAAACATGATAATCAGTTATTATTATATAAGGAGGAAGACATTAAAAAAAAAAAAAAAGTGTACAGTATTTGTTAAAATGACGTTTTTATGTGGACACGCCCACCAGTTTAGTATGCCTGGTTTGCCTGGTGGGTGGTGATGGGTTGTGATCCACCTGAGCTGAAGCCGCACCCACAGGGGGGGGGGGGGTGTTAGGGGAGGTGATGCTATTGTGATGTCACTATATCACTGTATTTTTCATTGGTACGTTTGACTGTCAAGGTTTCATCATCCAAGGAAGAGACCCTAAATACAAAGGGAACAACCACCCAAGGGGTCTGTCTAATGAAGTACTGTCACCTCATAAACACATGAAAAACTGGAAAGAAAATACAAAAATCACGGCACTCCATCTTTAAGTATGTTAAAGATTTAACTAGTACATCTGTATTGTGAACCCACACTGACTTTTTCCATTTCAGGTTAAAAATCACACTTGTGAGACATGAGGGGCGTCCCACTCCTTTAAACAAACATTGTACTCTAAGAGCAAATGTTAAAAGTCCATTGAATGGGTTGCCACATGACGTCATGTCTAGTACACTAAACAAACATTAGAAGTCCATAGACTTGGCTGCCATGTGACAATATTTTCCGAGAGCCATGGGCGTTGGAGGGGCTAGTGCCTCTCAAAAACGTCAGCAGGGTAAAAACATGGCAGACTGCATCACACAGTGATGTCATCACTATACCTTATAGTACACAGTGATCTCATCACTACCTTATAATACACGGTGATGTCAGCAACACAGCTGCATAAGGACCCTGTAATACACAGCGGTGTAAGCCAGTGGTTCCCAAAGTGGGGTCCGGGGACCCCTAGGGGTCCTTGAGGGAGTTCCACGGGGTACCATAGCTCAATTAGAAATAAATTAACAGTGGTTTTACAATATAAATTGGGGGGTACCAGAGATAGAAATGCCATTAAATCGGGGGTCCGTATAGCATAATGCGTGTGAAACTGGGGGTCCATGAAATTAATATGTTTCGGAATCACTGCTAGAGCCGTAAAAATCCTCCCTTATCGGGGTCACTGGTGTGTGTTTTCAAATGGGGGGGGGTCCGTGGCCTAATAAATGTTGATTTGGGGGTCCTTGGCACGAAAAGGTCTGGGAACTACTGGTGTAAAGCAACACAGCTGCAGTAGGACCTGTTGGGATAAAGTAGACCTTTTAAGCAGTTACCATTACTCATAAGAGTGTGCACCCTTGGCGGCGTGTTTCCTCCTCCGCGTCATCAGTGCCCATACTCGAAGGCGGGGGTTGGCGAAAGGGCCTTTCTGTGTGGAGTTTGCATGTTCTCCCCGTGCCCCCCTAGGGTAGGTACCCTCACAAAAAAACAAGCAGTAATCCTGGTCACTAAACTGCCTCCCCCGGGCAATCATTAAAATATGCCGGAGCTATGATTCCATGACTTATGTGTACAGCCTGTTTATTGGACTAGCAGATAACTCTCTCACGGTAATAACACATCAGACCTTATAGTACACATGCTTATAAATTGGCTATCTTCATTGCAGACCACCACTACTTTGGGTCCCAGGGGAGACATCAAATGTCTCTTTTTTGGGAACCACTGTCCTAGAGGCACGATTAATAGGTAGCGACATCGGACATTATCGGCCATAAAAACGTACATATCGGTATCGAATTGGTCTCAATATGATCCAGATTATTTTCACCGATACATTGATGTTGATATGTTGACAATAACAATGTGACCGTCAATGCGCTTTGCAGTCAAAGTTGCGCGAGCGCTGCAAACGGGCGCGGCGCGACGTGGCGCAGCACCGACGGGACGCAGCACCAGTATTTATATTCAAGTCTGAACGCACCTTAACAGTGTGTTCATACTGTATGCATTTTGTGTCACAGTGTTGTTCACTGCTTAGACCATAACCAGGTCTCTCTCAGTCTCCCTCTCTCTCTCTCTCTCTCTCTCTCTCTCCCTCTGTCTCGCTCTCCCCCTCCCTCTCTCACTCCCCCTCCCCCCCCCCTCTCTCTCTCTCTCTCTCTCTCCCTCCCTCTGT
>NC_139703.1:24248208-24283208 GCF_964188405.1 Protomyctophum parallelum | reverse complement strand
CAAGCGGCAAAAAAAACCCCACACAAACATATTATACAGGTTAAAATTAACTGCAATTAACAATATTTATGGGGGGGGGGGGGGGGGCAATATATCACAACGGGTAAGGACTAGTCAGTGCGATGAGGTGATTATGTAATGGTTGTGACAGGCCGTACGACGCGTAGGCGTGCAGATGTGAAGAGAAAAGAAAAAAAACACGTTACCAGCATGTAGAGATTCTCCCAGAAGTCTTGGGTCATCAGGCGGAACAGCGTGAGGAAAGCCCAGCCGAAGCTGTCGAAACTGGTGTAACCGTAGTTGGGGTTCCTTCCTGCCTTCATACACATGAAGCCTTCAGGACAGCGCCTGCAAGAGAAACACCGTGAATGTACCATTTAATGAAGCCTTCAGCACATGGCTGAGGGAAGTAGGGGTGCTAGAGGGGCTGAAGCACCCCCCCCCAGGCACAGCCCCCCCCCTCGAACAGCTGGGAGAAAAAAAAGAAAAAAAAGATATATATAGATATATATATATGAATAATAGAAATGTCACGTTATTATTTATAAAAAGTGGACTGGTTGGAGGATAAAATAAATAGTATTCTTAAACTACACTTGTTTTTATATTTATCATCGTCTATGCTCTGCTGCTGACGCTAGTTCCGGTTACCCTACAAATTAGAATTTCTCCGGTCAGCCTGACTGTGTATGTTCAGAAGAGAATGAGTGATTTCTTTGGTGGGTCTAAGCCCAAACCAAGTCTAGTTCATGAACCCTTCATGAGCACCAGCAGCAGTGTTCAGCAGGGGACGAGTGCTAACGTTGAAGAGAACATTGTCGTGGAGTTGTCGTCGGAGGAGGAGGACAATAATAAAAACAACAACAGCAGCAGTGCAGCAGCAGCACCTGCACCTGCAGCCATGAGCCAGGCGACTACCGTTATTACCCTCACGTACATAACCCATTTACTGCTATCATTTATTGAAAAATTAGGACCAAATTTTTTCCAGTTGAGCTCTTATTTTGAAAAGCCACATTTTCACTCGACCGGAAGTGTATTATCTCTGCCAGCTAGACGTTGCCAAGACAACCTTTGTTGACAATGTGAATCCAGACCGGAGCTCTGG
Organism: Protomyctophum parallelum; assembly: GCF_964188405.1. Taxonomy (NCBI): domain Eukaryota; kingdom Metazoa; phylum Chordata; class Actinopteri; order Myctophiformes; family Myctophidae; genus Protomyctophum; species Protomyctophum parallelum. The sequence goes on along the minus strand of NC_139703.1, from coordinate 24,282,100 downwards.
GGAGCGAGTGCAGTACTTTCATCCGACGGAGCATTGGTCCGAACGACAACCTACCTCCTCCCTCACCCTAACCCTAACCTCCCCCGGGGCAGAGTCCTAAACCTAACCGCAACCCTCTCCCAACCCGCAATGCTCTGTCGGATGATAGTATGCCTCCCCTGGGGAGCTCCACAGCGTCGGCTCTGGGCCGTCAAAGAAACGCTGTTTTGACCAAAAAGCCATCTGGGACAAGGAATAGGAGATACAGGCGATTGAAATAAACGGATAGAACGATCTAAGATGAACAATCCAGTGCTGTGCTAACAAGTTACAACACAGTTAGCTAACCGGCTAACGTGAGTAGCATTATGGGTCGCTTGATCGAATGCGCTATAAAAGTGCAATTGCATGTGCAATTTACATACAGTAAATAAAAGGGAATTAACCACCTCGGAGAGCAAGAGCACATTTGGGGTTTAAGGCAAAGCATTTACTATTTAACTATATTATTTCTCTAGTCATTATTGCAGTGAGAAATATTATAGTGTTTTACTAATTACTATGGCCGCCGTGCCAACTGAACTGCTGAATGCTGCTGCAATTTAATGTTAGATATTAGATTCTGACGGGGAGGGATCTATGATGAATGATGACGATACAACACCCGGGTCGCCGAGCCCCTGCTAGTGTAAAGTACTTCCCCCGGGCCTGCTTCAGGACAGAGCCTGCAAGAGAAACACCGTGAATGTACCATTTAATAAAGCCTTCAGGACAGAGCCTGCAAGAGAAACACTGTGAATGTACCATTTAATAAAGCCTTCAGGACAGAGCCTGCAAGAGAAACACTGTGAATGTACCATTTAATAAAGCCTTCAGGACAGAGCCTGCAAGAGAAACACCGCGAATGTACCATTTAATGAAGCCTTCAGGACAGAGCCTGCAAGAGAAACACCGCAAATGTACCATTTAATAAAGCCTTCGGGACAGAGCCTGCAAGAGAAACACCACACATGTACTATTTAACACATTCACGCACTGCCAGGTATTAACTCATTAATTCATTCAAAACCGCCAGTGTTTACTTTGAAGGCCCACCGGAACCCAAGACGTGAACCGGATGTAGGAAAACGCTATGTGTTGTGACAGACGATTGTTGCTTATTTCACCCGGAAAATACATTTTGTGATCGTGGGGCCGTTGAATAAAGCTTGTTTTGACCAAAAAACGCAATCCGGGAAAAGAATCCGAGATGAATGTAAAGTCAAAATAAAATCAAAATAAAATAAATGTAGATCGGCCAAAATGCATTTTGGTCGACTAAATTAACTGTAGATTTAGTCTACTTAAAATAGACTAGCACTAACACATTCCAGGTGACTAAAATGTGACTAAAACTAAATGAAAACTATTCAAGAGACTAAAATCTAAATTTGTCGTCAAAATCAACACTGATCAACAGCGAATGTGTGTTCGGGCTGCATAGTGCGGTCCGAACCTGGGTCCCGGTGTAAAAGTCTTGCATGCCATGTACGTACTCTCTACTGTACACAGTAAGGTACTGTATAGAGCGGTATTTACCCAGAGTCGCTGCTGTTTCCACACAGCAACGCGTCGATGATGCCAGGGATGAAGTAGAAATTACCTGAAAACAAAAAAAACAAAACACTGTTACTCCGTTGGAAATAAACAAGTGCTATTAGAACATATCTCGGTCGGCATATTCCAATTTACTAACTAGACCACTAGACGACTCGGGAACGATACAAGTTTGGAACGATGCATGCCCCACCCTGTTATGCAATACCCACAACAATAATACTAATAATAATAATAATAATAAATTTTATTCATAACGCCATAACGCGCTTTACATATTTGGAAATCACAAAGTGGGATTAAAAATAACAGGCACAAAAAAACATTATCTTTCTTGGGGGAAATGACCAAAAACAAATTAAAAGACCTAATAAAAGGCTTTGTTTAAAAGCATGGCTAGATAGTGGTCAGGTGGTCGGGCGTTCCACAGGCATGGAGCAGAAAGCCGGTCGCCCCATTGGTGCAGAGATGGGTCTGGGGGCGGGGCTCTGGAGAAGGTTGGTGTTGGACGAGCCATGGTCTTCCAGTGGCAGGTTTTGGTTGAAGAAGTTCTTTGAGGTACCTAGGGGTGGGTGGGGTTGGGGGGGGTCATAATCTTGAATTCAGTCCTGAAGGGGGCGATGGGGAGCCAGCGGAGTGAGAGGTTGTCATAGAGTTTTGAGGTTAGACATGGTTCCTGTGAGGTTTAAGGGTTAAGGTTAGGCATAGTGTTTGTGAGGTTAAGAGGTTGGGGTTAAAAAAAAGGCATATTTTGAGAATTTGGACCAAACGTGAACATGCGCCTTGAATAAAGGGGCAAAATATGGGGAATATATGATGTACGATTCTTTTTTTTTTGGCCTATCCATACCTCGGATGGTGCTGAGTCGGCTCAAATCGGACATTGCAACACGCGGCACGGAGACTCGCTTATAAGCTCTGTGGTGCCTCTCGTGGCTCAAGTTCGCTTGAGACGGCGCGTCTCCGACGTTTTAACCGTTTTTCTTGTTGCTTTTTTTTACGAATTGCCAAAAAAACGCATTGCCTAAAAGTCCCGAAAAGTCAACATGTGCCATATTTGGGGGGGTCGTTGCCATGAATATGTTTCAGAAACACTGGTTTACTTTAAACACCATTAGGAAACAAGCCCAAATAAACAACTACACTTTAGAAACAAGCCCAAATAAACAACTACACTTTAGAAACCAGCCCAAATAAACAACTACACTTTAGAAACCAGCCCAAATAAACAACTACAATTTAGAAACAAGCCCAAATAAACAACTACAGAAGTCCAAATAAACCACTAGCATAACTTTATGTAAAACAAAAGTTGCCTGTAATAAGCAGACATGGCAACACTGAAGGCACGTTTGGTCACCAAGTCACAATATGCCTTTTTAGGGAGTGAGAGACCGTGTTGATTATAACCACGCCCACTGCAAAAAAACACACCGAAGAAAGAACACCAAAAAAAACACTGACAACTCACTGTTATTGTTGATGTAGGAGTCCCAGTCGAAGCCGCGCGTCCCGTTGGGCAGGTACTGCTCAGTGGTGTTGATGGGCCAGAACACGCATTTGTGCCGCAGGTTGCCCATGAAGAGCTGCAGCCCGATGAGCGCGAAGACCCCGAGACAGAACACTGTCAGGATCATCACGTCGGCCAGCTTCTTCACTGACTGGATCAGAGCTCCCACAATGGTCTTCAGCCCTAACAGCATGACGTCACAAGACACCACGAGACCACCACAACAAAATACTCAGGGAAAAAATTTAAAAAATATATATATGCTATACTTATAAGAGCTAGTTTTTAGAAACAAGTGGGTTGCGCACATCCAGTTCGTTGCTTGATCCAGTGTTTGGATATTTGATATTCATTTAAAAAAATGAATGTCAAATATCTAAATACTGAATCAAGCAACTTAAAAAAACACAAAACATGTTTTGACATGTTTTGAAAGTGTAATAATATTCCCTTTAACCACTTAAATATCATATGGTTGAGCGGAGTCGCTCAGGGCTATGCACTAGTACAGTGTCTTTTGCGTTGTTGGAGGGAAAAGCTTTTTTCTTTTTTCCCTGATAACAGCCGACGACTGAACTTTGTGTTCCGTCTCAGAGTCTCTTGCCCCTGACCGGGACCACAGCTCCCCCTGCAGGAGGGAGGTGGGGACTTGAGCGGTTAAAGGAGCACAATAGCACAATAATCAAAATAAAAAAAGCCCTGTGTGCGACATGTTAGGGTTAGGGTTACTGGTATCAAAATATACGTGCAGTAGTCCCTACCGCTAAACAAAGATGTGACTGCATCTTAATAATGGACCAAACCTCTTTGAATATAGCTGATCTTACAAGCTCACAGCAGAACGCGTCACGACGCGCACGGCGGCACTGCCAGCTTGTAGATTGTGTCGTTATAGCTCAGCTATATCCAAAAGCAACGGATACATAAAGTAGGTTTGGTTAATCTGATATGTTTTGTAACTAGACACTTACTTAAGTACAGTTCTTGAGTAAATGTACTGAATTACTTTCTACGAACTGACATAGACAGACGGACAGACACAAACACGCACGTTTATGAATGCAAAAATACATATACATATACAATGTATGCACAACATATATACAATACAATACAGTGTACACAGCAGACCCATCCATCATTCCATACACGCACACACAGTCAAATACACACACAGCATATAGTACACACACACACACACACACACACACACACACACACACACCCGCAAGGACCCCCGGAGGTCCCCTGGGAGTTATTGGAGCCCTGGGAACCTAGCTGGGGTCCCCAGGGGTCAAGTCAAGGACCCCCAAAATGTATTTGGCCACAGACCCCCCCCATCTCAAAACTAAACTATGTTGTGCCAGTGACCTCCGGAAGCAAGACTTTTAAAAAAACAGTATAAAACATGCTTAAAGTGGGACCCAAACTAGTGAACATAGCCCATCTACGAGCTCACAACGTGTCACGTCGTGAGAGACCCATTGTCCGCGGTGCGCCCCACTTTATGGGAAACAGTGCAATAGATTATTTAGAGTCAGCTCATCATATCGCACACACGCACGCACGCACACACACACACACACACACACACACACACACACACACACACACACACACACACACACACACACACACACACACACACACACACACACACACACACACACACACACACACAGGACAGAACAGAAGGATGGTTATTTCATACATAAACACACAAACACGACACGACAAAAGTGGCCGTGTGGGAGGTTGTGAGATGTGTAATAGCAGATCTAAGCTCGTATAGAACTGCAACACGTGAGGCAGCAACTTTGCTGTAATTCAGACCAATGGGCGTTTTCTCTGCAAAGCTTTGATGCTTACAAGTACCTCCAGTGTATCACAGTAGCTCACGGCGCATTCACTTCTATCCTATAGATGTGGATCCTCTTCCCATTGGAGGGGATGTGAGTGACATCAGTCACACGTCCATCTTAAAGGAACATGCTTCTCTCTCTCTCTCTCTCTCTCTCTCTCTCTCTCTCTCTCTCTCTCATATGACATGCAGATATATTACATATCTGTACGTACTGTAAACGTATAGATTATGTTATATATACTGTACTGTGAACATCAAACAGACAAACAGCAGTACCACAAACAAAGCGGCGCGCGCAGCAGGGTGCGGGGAGAGCAGGAAATAAAGGAGTAGAAGAAGGAGAGAGGGCAGGCGAGGAGGGGGCGGAGCAATGAGAGGTGGCATGCAGGGTCATTTAAACGCCAAGGCTGAAGGAATTGACTCTGGTGTCTCTCTCTGTGTGTGTCTGTGTGTGTGTGTGTGTGTGTGTGTGTGTGTGTGTGTGTGTGTGTGTGTGTGTGTGTGTGTGCGTGCGTGCGTGCGTGCGTGTGCATGTGCGCGTGCGTGTGCATGTGCGCGTGAGTCGCCGTGCCGAACGTTGCGATGTCCGCTAGAGCCGACTCAGCGCCATAGTTTACAGTGGCACCCATGATGCCATACGTCATAGTGACTCGGCTGTCACATGCACGTCACAGGGAGGGCACACACAAAGCTACGTGTTGGAGCGGCTAGCACGACCAAAATATAAACATGCTGGGGTCGTATCTTCGGGCGAAGTTGCGATAACCACTATTTGGGGATTTAGCGTGGCGTGTCCTGTGCAGAAGGATTTAGCACGGCACATATGGGGCGTTCCTGTGCGGAAGGGTTTAGCACGGCGCATATTATGGGGCGTTCCTGTGCGGAATGATTTAGCACGGCACATATGGGGCGTTCCTGTGCGGAAGGGTTTAGCACGGCGCATATTATGGGGCGTTCCTGTGCGGAATGATTTAGCACGGCACATATGGGGCGTTCCTGTGCGGAAGGGTTTAGCACGGTGCATATGGGGCGTTCCTGTGCGGAAGGGTTTAGCACGGTGCATATGGGGCGTTCCTGAGCGGAAGGATTTAGCACGGCGCATATTATGGGGCGTTCCTGTGCGTAAGGATTTAGCACGGCGCATATTATGGGGCGTTCCTGTGCGGAAGGATTTAGCACGGTGCATATTATGGGGCGTTCCTGTGCGGAAGGATTTAGCCAGCGCGTATTATGGGGCGTTCCTGTGCGGAAGGATTTAGCACGGCGCATATTATGGGGCGTTCCTGTGCGGAAGGATTTAGCACGGCGCATATTATGGGGCGTTCCTGTGCGGAAGGATTTAGCATGGCGCAAGGGACATCCCCATGCATTAGTTGCCATCTTTTCCGACATCCCTAAAACACCTGCGCTAGCCGTTACATTATCCATCGCTGTGGTCTGTGTGTTACGTGCATGAAAACCCACCTCTTCGGACTCCATCTTAGCCCGTACGTAGCACATGCCGTAGCACTTGCCCTAGCATCGAAGACCTTCCAGGCGTATGCAAACTCTCATTTTATGTACCTTAGATAGCATTTTATGTAGAAATCTGCAGCCGCCCTGATGAACTTGGACACCTAAGCTCTAGCTCTGATGCACTTGGACACCATCATCTTATATAAACACAATTAACACAAGGAATCGACAGGGGGAGACCTCTAAACGCCCGGCCCGACTCCCGACATGTCCATTCCAGGCGCGCATTAGCAAACACAAACGCATTTGGCATAGCGGGTGGTTTTAGAATCCGCTATGCGCTTTCCCAAACGTGAGTGGGCAGGATCGCAATTTTCGACATAATGTAGTGCAGCCGTAAGATACCGTTTAGGGACACTGCCAGCCGCCTTGTGTCCAGGGGACAAGATAGCTAGGTTTAGGGGTTAGTGGCATTTAGTAAAACATTATTTATACATAGTGCCACATGCCAGTGTCATGCATAAAAAAATAGCAGATAACGAACTCACAAAACACAGCTCACAAAACACAATGTGAGCTGTAGTAAAAAAATGCCCCAAAATTAGTAATGATCGTAAAACGAAGTAGCCTACTCAGAAGTATAATAATGCAAACCTGTGTGTGCGTGTGTGAGCGCGCGTGTGCCTGTGTGTGTGTGTGTGTGTGTGTGTGTGTGTGTGTGTGTGTATGTGTATGTGTGTGTGTGTGTGTGTGTGTGTGTGTGTGTGTGTGTGTGTGTATGTGCGTGTGTGCATGTGCCTCAACTTATGCCGTTTCCTGCATTACAGTATGCAAACAATGGCGCAATTGTATAAGATGCCCTTGTACTATATTAAAATCCCCAAAAAATATTCCTTGACCTATACTTTATTCAGTCCTCTTTTCTTTGCCTTCCTTCCTCTCCTAGCTGTTTCATTTCCTCTGTTCCTCTCCTAGCAGTTTCATTTCCTCTGTTCCTCTCCTCGCTGTTTCATTTCCTCTGTTCCTCTCCTAGCTGTTTCATTTCCTATGTTCCTCTCCTAGCTGTTTAATTTCCTCTGTTCATCTCCTAGCCGTTTCATTTCCTCTCTTCCTCTCCTAGCTGTTTCATTTCCTCTCCTAGCTGTTTCATTTCATATCTTCCTCTCCTAGCTGTTTCATTTCATCTCTTCCTCTCCTAGCTGTTTCATTTCATATCTTCCTCTCCTCGCTGTTTCATTTCCTCTGTTCCTCTCCTAGCTGTTTCATTTCCTATGTTCCTCTCCTAGCTGTTTCATTTCCTCTCTTCCTCTCCTAGCTGTTTCATTTCCTCTCCTAGCTGTTTCATTTCATATCTTCCTCTCCTAGCTGTTTCATTTCATCTCTTCCTCTCCTAGCTGTTTCATTTCCTCTGTTCTTCTCCTAGCTGTTTCATTTCCTCTGTTCCTCTCCGCGCTGTTTCATTTCATCTCTTCCTCTCCTAGCTGTTTCATTTCATATCTTCCTCTCCTAGCTGTTTCATTTCCTCTGTTCCTCTCCTAGCTGTTTCATTTCCTCTGTTCCTCTCCTAGCTGTTTCATTTCATATCTTCCTCTCCTCGCTGTTTCATTTCCTCTGTTCCTCTCCTCGCTGTTTCATTTCATCTCTTCCTCTCCTAGCTGTTTCATTTCATCTCTTCCTCTCCTAGCTGTTTCATTTCATCTCTTCCTCTCCTCACTGTTTCATTTCCTCTGTTCCTCTCCTAGCTGTTTCATTTCATATCTTCCTCTCCTAGCTGTTTCATTTCCTCTGTTCATCTCCTAGCTGTTTCATTTCATCTCTTCCTCTCCTAGCCGTTTCATTTCCTCTGTTCCTCTCCTAGCCGTTTCATTTCCTCTGTTCATCTCCTAGCTGTTTCATTTCATCTCTTCCTCTCCTAGCCGTTTCATTTCCTCTGTTCCTCTCCTAGCCGTTTCATTTCCTCTGTTCATCTCCTAGCTGTTTCATTTCATCTCTTCCTCTCCTAGCCGTTTCATTTCCTCTGTTCCTCTCCTAGCCGTTTCATTTCCTCTGTTCCTCTCCTAGCCGTTTCATTTCATCTCTTCCTCTCCTAGCTGTTTCATTTCCTCTGTTCCTCTCCTAGCTGTTTCATTTCCTCTGTTCCTCTCCTCGCTGTTTCATTTCCTCTGTTCCTCTCCTAGCTGTTTCATTTCCTCTGTTCCTCTCCTAGCTGTTTCATTTCCTCTGTTCCTCTCCTAGCCGTTTCATTTCCTCTGTTCTTCTCCTAGCCGTTTCATTTCCTCTGTTCCTCTCCTAGCCGTTTCATTTCCTCTGTTCCTCTCCTAGCCGTTTCATTTCCTCTGTTCCTCTCCTAGCTGTTTCATTTCCTCTGTTCCTCTCCTAGCTGTTTCATTTCCTCTGTTCCTCTCCTAGCTGTTTCATTTCCTCTGTTCCTCTCCTAGCTGTTTCATTTCCTCTGTTCCTCTCCTAGCTGTTTCATTTCCTCTGTTCTTCTCCTAGCTGTTTCATTTCCTCTCCCTTCCACTACCAGGATGGACAAAGATCTTCAAAGATCATAAAAAATAAATTAAAAAAGCCTCTTAAAAGCCAAACTTTTAAAAGCAGGTGTTTCAAAGCTTCATGCAGCATATAATGTCTTATCAAATTAGGCATTGGCAGTCTCAGGGAATTAAATGGTCTATTTTGGGGAATCAAAGGATCTAAACTAGATGACATCATTGTGCACACACATGTTCAGACGTGCATCTTTAAAGTCTTTCAGTCATCTGACGTAATGGCAAAATACCATCTTTAAAGCTGTTGACTAAGTATATATATATATATATTTGTTGTCTGGGAGAAACCTCTTACCTTCAGTTCAAATTCAAATTCAAACCTTTTGTGTCTTTGCGTGAATTAACGCCCTCCTACTGGATCATGCTACAGCGTCACACAAAAGTATCAAAAGTAGCACGTGTTTTTTGAGCTTAGATGTTCTACTTTGGAATTTGGAATCCTGAAAAGTAACACTTTTTTGGACACAGTGAGGTTTACACCCGACAGAGACAGCATTCTTCGTGTCAAATCGAATGCGTCTCATGCCGTTTCATAATTTAAATTATAATGAGAGATAGAAACATCCAGATATGCTCATTATTGACCTGATTTTAGGACACAGTCCATCTAAAAGAAACACCTCTTCCACTTAAGCCCACAAGACTGCCAGTAGTCAGATATAAGCCTATCAAAAATGTTTTGCTAGACCATTTTTGATTGTCGAAAGAAGGAAAGAAAACCTATTCTCGAGGCATCCTCTTTCTAACGAAATAAATAAAGGAGAAAAAAAGGGGGGGGGGGGGGGGGTCAGCCTTAGAGTTTAAATGGGATCTCACCTGGAATGACAGAAATAGTTTTCAATGCTCGGAGAACCCTGAACGTTCTCAGCGCCGAGACATTCCCAAGGTCCACAAACTCTGTTACATATCTGTAAACAAGGTAGGATGACAGAGAACACAGAACAGAAACCCCATGACACGCCACACACGTTACGCACCACGACATGTACGACACACACAGTTATACGTGCAAGAAGAGCACCACACCAGCACCACCATCGAAGACCAACGTACGTACGCAGAGAGGGGGGAGGAGCCTGTCCACCCGCCCGCCCGGCGGGAAGAGAAACCAAAGGGTGGAGGAGGAAGGACGAGTAGCCTGGAATCCACACCGATTCGCTCCGTTCGGCCCATTTATTTTCATCTTTTTTCTCTCTCTCGCACTTCGCTTCTCAGTCTGGAAATCATGCTATTTCTAAGGGTGCCCCGCCCCGGCTTCTGATTTGTCAGCAGTAGAGCTTTAATTGGGCCTAAAATGTTGAGCCCAACCCGGCCCAGCCTGACAGAAGTTCAGCCCGAGCCCGGCTCGAAGCCTGATACATAATTGACAACATTTTTTTAATAAGCGAGCTTAATTGCTCCAGGGAGCCGTTTTTTCTGATTAAATCTTGGTAATTTGTTAAGAACAGCAGTCATTCTACCCATGTCCAACTGTCTTTATAAAAATTAAATAAAACACACACACACACAGCTTGGAGCAAAAGGTATAAAGGCCTACACAAATACAACGCTATAATTGTAATAAACCGTCCTAATTAAGGAAGAAAAATTCTTTGGATTGGAGCCTCGAACGGAGGACACGGCGTCCTGAGGCGTCCGCTAAATCAGAGAGATCAGCCTACAGGCAGGGCAGTCAAAGTTCAAACATCATTGTCGATACAAAAGTACCCTATATTTAAACATTTGTGATACAGAGAATGAATCAAAAATGTAAAGTGGCATAATAAACTGCAAACAAGCTGTTCTCCCACCCACCATGGAGCCTAACAACCTAACCTTATAAATGTAATAATTTCACATAGGCCTACTATTATTCTCATAACCTCTTCTGCCAGGCGTAGGCTAAACAACGTGTTCTGAACTTGTGAGAATGGAGATTGAATATACTGTAATTATTTGGTGCGCAAGTTGCGCAACACCTTCGGACATCGGAGAATAAATTGGTCGTTAACACAGGTTCACTGCCACCTGCTGGACGCAAAGCCAACCTCAGACTGCCACGGGCTGTGGGGGCGATTTAGAGGTTGCACACACAGCACAGAAACGGATGTTGTAGGCGTCCATCTTATGCTAAATAAATAGTGTCAATGCTAGCGAGCTAAAATATAGCCATCCTTGCTCTAGAAAGCGCCAATGCTTCCATCTAGACCACCGGATAATGAGCAAAGACCTCCGAACATCGTCATTATTTTAAGGGACTGTCAATCCAATATTGAGAAGGAGAAAAACAAAACACATAATTCTCAGAATAATCTTCTGGGCCACCGCGAGCAGCAGCACTCAGCTGCTGTGATGCGGTGCAGTATTATATGAATGTATATAATGTATAAAAGTATGAATAATATCATATATAAAATGACTAGCCCGGCCAGACAAATACGTAACCAATTGGACTCGGCCCGGCCCGGCCAAAATTTTCAACTCTTCCAATGGAAACGTTTGTGAGGGTGTGGCGGGAGAGAGCCTTCCAATGTCCAATTCGAGTCACTTAATTGCCACATGGTAATTAAAAAGATCATCAGAAAGGTCATCTACCTCATTTTCGCCATCCAGCAATTCCAGCTGGCAGATTCATCGCACTGTGACACTGTTTGTGACAATGTTTTTTTTTTATTGACCTTTATTTAATCAAGGAAGACCATTGAGAGAATGCTCTCTTTTGCAAGGACACCATACAAAAGGAAAAACATGTGGACTTTGATTATGAACAAACACAATTTCTGATGTGTTGCTTTTCGGTGTTGTACATACACTGTATCATTTTATTGAGCTATCTACTTTTCTGAACGTGCCAAAGTAGCGCGAGACTGCCGGCTATTGACAGCCAGACAATGTTGCGATACTGCCGTGCCAGGAAGGACACATGCCGCTGTTAAGATGCCTCAATAAAATAACACAGTGTGCACATTGAAAAACCACCTGTGATATGTCTTCTTTTATATTCCTGAACAGATTCACTGACAAAGGGACGCAATCGTTCAGAAATAATGTTTGTTCACAAGCTAACCAGATCTCATTGGTTGACCCCAATGTATTTCACTGAACTTCTGGTTCCAGTTTTGCCTCCCATGTGCGTCAATGGTGCCTGCCTGGCAGTAGACTGTCTGGCCCGTAGACTGTCTGGCCCGTAGACTGTCTGGCCCATAGACTGTCTGGCCCGTAGACTGTCTGGCCCATAGACTGTCTGGCCCGTAGACTGTCTGGCCCATAGACTGTCTGGCCCATAGACTACCTGGCCCGTAGACTGTCTGGCCCGTAGACTGTCTGGCCCATAGACTGTCTGGCCCGTAGACTGTCTGGCCCGTAGACTGCCTGGCCCGTAGACTGTCTGGCCCATAGACTACCTGGCCCGTAGACTGTCTGGTCCGTAGACTGTCTGGTCCGTAGACTGTCTGGCCCGTAGACTGTCTGGCAGTAGACTACCTGGCCCGTGGACTGTCTGGCCCGTAGACTGTCTGGCCCATAGACTGTCTGGTCCACAGACTGTCTGGCCGTAGATTTTCTGTCCCGCAGACTGCCTGGCCCGTAGACTGTCTGGCCCGTAGACTGTCTGACCCATAGACTGTCTGGCCCATAGACTGCCTGGCCCGTAGATTTTCTGTCCCGCAGACTACCTGGCCCGTAGACTACCTGGCCCACAGACTGTCTGGCAGTAGACTACCTGGCCCACAGACTGTCTGGCAGTAGACTACCTGGCCCACAGACTGTCTGGCAGTAGACTACCTGGCCCACAGACTGTCTGGCAGTAGACTACCTGGCCCACAGACTGTCTGGCAGTAGACTACCTGGCTCATAGACTGTCTGGCCCATAGACTGTCTGGCTCATAGACTGTCTGGCCCATAGACTGTCTGGCCCGTAGACTGTCTGGCCCGTAGACTGTCTGGCCCGTAGACTGCCTGGCCCGTAGACTGTCTGGCCCGTAGACTGCCTGGCCCATAGACTGCCTGGCCCGTAGGCTGTCTAGCACGTAGGCTGCCTGGCCCGTAGTCTACCTGGCCCGCAGACTGCCTGGCCCATAGTCTACCTAGCCCGTAGACTGCCTGGCCCACAGACTGCCTGGCCAGTAGGCTTCTAGCATAGCCTTGACTTGCCTACATATAGATTACCGAAGTCTTGACGTCACTCGTTCATCCCCTGGGTCACCGAAGTAATTTCTCAACGGAGAATAACATTGGGTGATCTTAGAATCGTCTCAATTAGGAATTGTTGTCCAAAGATAAACAAACTGTCTCGGCAATATTGTCAGGGAGGTGGCTCTGTATCGTCTTCGTCTAAGATAGTCAGTCACTCATATTCGATACAGACTGTTTCTGGTCGGCCGGACGGAGAAGCAAAGTGAAGAAAAACAAAAACAAACCAAAAACAAATGCCGAGCGAGCGACTCCGTCTGCATTCCAGGCTAAAAGGAGAAGGAAGGAAGGGGAGACAACAAAAAAACAAAAAAGAAAATACGAAAACCACACCTAACATCAACCCCGCGGGAGACTCGCCCAAACCCGGGTATAGACACAGACACCTAGTAGGACAGCACCCTTACCTGGAATAACAGAAATTGTTTTCAAAGCCCTCAGAACCCTGAACGTACGCAGGGCTGACACATTGCCTAGGTTTACAAACTCTGTTATATACCTGCAAGTTGGATCAGACAGGGTTACAACTCAGCAGCCGTCCCCCAAACACAAATAAAACATAATAGACAGAAAGATGGTTCATTTTTGTTTTGCCACGAGCTCACATTTGGGGAAACAGCGCCCCCCCACTCCTGCTAAAGGGGCACTGTTCCCCCAATATGAGCTCATGGCTCAAGATTCATAAAGCAGGGGTTAAGTAACCCCTGCTGCATTGAGATGGGAACACACCATGCTGATTAGGGCAGGAACCCGGAACCGGTTCATTTTTTTCCAGACCCAGTTCCGAGATTCAAGAACCGGAATCGGTTCCATCACATTTGGAACCGTTTCTGGAACCGTTATATTTTTTTATTGTTTATCACACTGTCAGAGCTGGTTATGCGGACTTACTATATATATACAATTACTATATATATAAGCAACATTTCCCTTTAAATTCTTAGCCATGATATTTTGTTCATAATATTATGCATAAATCATGTTCCGTGGCGCAAATTAATCTTTAAAATGTGATCGGGTGATGAATGAAGCAATATTTTACGAGAGGGTGTGCTTTACCGTGATTATTGGCGCGACAGAGTTGCTGCAGGAACGAGACTTTAGCTGAGTTTTGACCGCAAGTGTCACTGAAGTGACGGTAAAGCAAACCCTCGAGTGTAATATTGTGATTATACAACAGTTACCCTTAAAAAAACACCTCAACTCAATTTCATTCTACCTAAGATATTTGATAGAAATTCATATTGTTTTTAAAGCTGCTATAAGAAATATTATATCACAATTTGAATGACCTTTTTTTTTAATTCAGATTTCAGACAGCGAGCAATGGAGAGATGAGTAAAATGCTCCCAAAAGATTTAGTCTCTGTGACAAATCTAGGGGCCACAATATGCATTCAAAGATGTTCCTAGAAGCTTTGTCATTGGTCGAAAAAGATAAAAAAAACTCTGGTTGAAATGACTAACCAATCAGGAAGTAAACAGGCAAATCGACCAATGGCAAAGCTTCTAGGAAAATCTTTGAATGCAGATTGTGGCCCCTAGATGTGTCACAGAGACTAAATTTTTTGGGAGCATTTTACTCATTGCTGGCTGTCTGAATTTAAAAAAATTGCAGCTTTAATGGCCGATTTACTCAATCATCCAAACTGATAGGTCTGTGAAACTCCGTCAGCAGAGTTTTGATTAGGTGTGCCATCATGCTCGTTTTAGCACGGGTAGACGGCTATTTCAACTAATGTACTTCCTCAAAACTACCTGTTGTATAATCTGGCATCTGGCGGTGAATATTTATTTGTGTTACATCGGAGAAACAAGACAGTGAAATGTACTCATGCCATGGAGAAACAGACAGTGAAATGTACTTACGCCATGGAGATGACCATGAAATCCAACCAGTTCCAGGGGTCTCGGAGGAACGTAAAGCCGTCTATAGCGAATCCTCTGGCCACGATCTTTGTGAGGGACTCGAAGGTGTATATACCTGTGAAGGTATACCTTGAAAACACACACACACACGATGAATCAGCTTATATACCTGTGAATATACCTTGAAATCACACACGCACACGAAACGAAACACCTTATAAAGGTCAGCTCACAAAGCTCGCAAATTGGTATTGTTATTCAGTGGTAAAGTACACATGAGTATTCTAATTAAATACTTTATTTGTTTGAGAATCTGTTCTTTATGTGAGTATGTATCTTTATAATAAATGAGTATACATACTCATTTAATAAATAACAGATTCTCAAACAAATAAAGTACTTAATTTGTACTTAACTTGAAACTGCAGTCACTCAATGTTAATAGTATTTGTAGTAGATAACAGTATAGCACAAATTGGTGCACTGCCCATCCTTGTGGAGAGGGGGAGGGCTGTCTTACTGAGACAACATGTAATCCAGAATAGGAAGTGAGACCAGTGTCTGAGACATTTGGAATACTAAAATATCTCACATTACACACATTAAAAAAGTGTTTATTGTGTCCTAAACATCATTAAAATAAAAGGGGTGAAGTGGCCCTTTAAGTAAAATAAATATGGGTTTATGGGTACGTCTCCCATCGGCTTAGAGACAGCCTACAGATGAGGCAGTCAATACTACGGTCGCTAGTAAAGGTCGTAGTGAATGTAGGCCAGGATTATTTTCAAGCACTTGGCAAAAAAGGAACGCGTGTACTTTTAACACCACATGGGGTCGAGCACATTTGTCCACCACAGATTATGGGTCGTTATGAAGTTATTGAGAGCGATACTTACTCTACTTGTTTGGACCATTCTGGAGGGTTAGAGTGAGATACTTAGGGCCCTATTCTACCCAGTGCCTTACCCCTTATTCCTAAACAACTATTTTGAAAAACATTTTAAAATTGTTCAACTAGCCGTTCTACGTTGACACACGTTGTGAGCTTCTAGATTGGCTATTTGAACAATTCAAAAAGGATTTTCAAAATAGTCAAAAACAAATAGGCAAATAAGTTTAGGGATAAGGGTTAAGGCACTGGCAAAAATACAGGCCTAAAGGTATTTTAAAAAGATCATGTAAAACATTCTTGCACACCGAGTGTGATGCATATTATTTTATATCCGTAGCAATGTTTTTGCAGAAGGAAACAGAGTGGAGCAACAGCAGTGAGGATGATGCCCTGATCCCATGATTATTTTAGAAAAAGTTCAATGTACAACACAGTTTTACAACAGCCTTTCAGTGGGTCCCTGCTTCACTAGAAGTTGCGAGGTCACCGTGTTTTTCTATCTCTCTCCTCCTCTCTCTGTTTCTCTCACTCTGTATTATTCCACTGCTTTGTGTGTGTGTGTGTGTGTGTGTGTGTGTGTGTGTGTGTGTGTGTGTGTGTGTGTGTGTGTGTGTGTGTGTGTGTGTTGCGTGCGCTACTGCCTATTTTCACACCCACTCTGGCTTTTCATGAAGTACTTCGTGCTCTTGAGTTGAGCCAGAAGGCAAAGCTCTCTATCTACTATATGGTCATGAAGTGTGGGTCATATGACCGAAAGAATAAGGCCGCGGATACAAGACGGGTGGCTGCATGGCATCTCCCTTAGAGATAGGGTGAGAAGTTCAGTCACGCGAGAGTGCTTCTTCATCTGAAAAGGAGCCAGTTTAGGTGATTTGGGAATCTGGTTAGGATGCCTCTCGAGCGTCTACCTAGGGAGGTCCTCGATGCACGTCCCACTGGGAGGAGACCCCTGGGAAGACCAAGGATCAGATGTAGGGATTACAGCGACACACTGGCCTTGGAACGCCTCGGGATCCCCCAGGAGGAAGTTACTAATGTTGCTCTTGGAGAGGGAAGTCTGGAGCTGTTGCCCCCGCGACCCGGCTACGTATAAGCGGTTGAAGATGGATGGATGGACTTTGTGCTCTTCAATGAGATGATCAAAGGGTGCTCAAAGGGTGAAAGACCATGTGTAGCGATGTGAAAG
Source organism: Protomyctophum parallelum (assembly GCF_964188405.1). Classification (NCBI taxonomy): domain Eukaryota; kingdom Metazoa; phylum Chordata; class Actinopteri; order Myctophiformes; family Myctophidae; genus Protomyctophum; species Protomyctophum parallelum. Next base: position 24,265,028 of record NC_139703.1, on the reverse strand, counting down.
ACTGCTGCGTAAAACAGATAAAGTCGTCCCCGGTCCAAAAACATTTTATACGGACGCAATATTCGGCGGGAGTGTGCAAACGTGATTAACGTTATGTTTTTTTTTTTCACTGTTCTGACATTCGCTCCGATATTCGGCCAGAGAAACGCAGGCTGTGTGCAAACACCTTTACTCTAGGTTAGGGTTAGATACTTACTCTACTTGTTTGGACCATTCTGGAGGGTCGCTAAAGGTCATGAATATACAGTTGGTCAAAATCGTACACATGATGATCATGCTGAATAATGTGAAGGAAAGGAGTTAAGGAAAGTTGGACACATGTTTGTATATAGTTGTACGCAGAGATGGGCAAAATACATTGAAAATGTATTTTGATACAAAATACAAATACTGGGTCAAAAAATGTATCTAAATACAAAATACAAAATACATCTTCCATCCCAGCGAAATACAAATTACAAAATACAGAAAAAGTATTTCAAATACGTATTTCAAATACATGTATTTCAAATACTGCCCATCTCTGATGGGCAAAATACATTGAAAATGTTTTTTGATACAAAATACAAATACTGGGTCACAAAATGTATCTAAATACAAAATACATCTCATTTCTTCCATCCCAGCGAAATACAAATTACAAAATACAAAAAAGTATTTCAAATACGTATTTCAAATACATGTATTTCAAATACTGCCCATCTCTGGTTGTACGTATGTATCACACGCACGCACGCACGCACGCACGCACACACGCACACACGCACACACGCACACACACACACACACACACACACACACACACACGCACACGCACACGCACACGCACACGCACACACACGCACACGCACGCACACACTGCAAAGTTTTGGCTTTAGCATGCAACATCATGAAACATTACTTTTTTTTATTTTCACTTGAAAGGATATGAGTGTATCAAAATCTTAATAGCTATTTTCCTTCCCAAATTGAAAGGCGATATGATGTACAAGGAGGGCGTGCCACTGAAGCGGAAGATTACTTTTCCTTTGTTGAGGACTATAAATGTCTGTGGAAGAGAAGAGACACAGAAGAGACGAGAGTTAAAGACAGTATACATTATACTTTGTCGGTGATTATAGAGGTCTGTGGGAGAGAAGAGAGACATACAGAGACACACAGAGACACAAAGAGTTAAAGACGGATTACATATTATGTCTGTGGGAGAGAATCACAGGGGGACAGAAAGACTGTCATATCTGCTCAGCGACTGTCAGTGGTGGGCAGTAACTAAGCACATTCACTAGAGTATAGGCTACTGCAGTTAAAGGAGTACTGTAGTTCACAAAAACGGGGGGGGGGGGGGGGGGGGGGGGCAACCACCAGTGATCCTTGAGGGGGTTCCAGGTGGTCCCCAGCTAAAAGATGGAGTGTTATGGTAACTCAAATGGACCCTTACAGATCTGTAACTCTAGAGAGTGTAACTGTTACGCTGCCAAGTGTTAAATTATTGTTAAACATCTGCATTACTACATTTAGAAAAAAGTCTACACAATATTGGAGAATGTAGAAGAACTGTTTGCGTGTTGTCTCTCATAATGGTACCGACATCATATACAGCATGGAATTGTGGACAACATCTTATCAAACGACAACAGATATTATTTAGTTTTCTGTCTGAGAGGCTAAATGTCATCAAATGGTGGTCTGTGGTCCAAATCCACAATAAATAACGCACCTTGATGTGAAAAACAAGAAAGAGAAAGAAAGAAAGAAAATCACACAAAGACCAACTCATCGTTTGTCTTACAGTACAACAGTACTGACTTCCAGTTGAACAGCACAACCGTCGGGTCACCACACTGACTTCCAGTTGAACAGTACAACCGTTGGGTCACCACACTGACTTCCAGTTGAACAGTACAACCGTCAGGTCACCACACTGACTTCCAGTTGAACAGTACAACCGTCGGGTCACCACACTGACTTCCAGTTGAACAGTACAACCGTCGGGTCACCACACTGACTTCCAGTTGAACAGTACAACCGTCAGGTCACCACACTGACTTCCAGTTGAACAGTACAACCGTTGGGTCACCACACTGACTTCCAGTTGAACAGTACAACCGTTGGGTCACCACACTGACTTCCAGTTGAACAGTACAACCGTCAGGTCACCACACTGACTTCCAGTTGAACAGTACAACCGTCAGGTCACCACACTGACTTCCAGTTGAACAGTACAACCGTTGGGTCACCACACTGACTTCCAGTTGAACAGTACAACCGTTGGGTCACCACACTGACTTCCAGTTGAACAGTACAACCGTCAGGTCACCACACTGACTTCCAGTTGAACAGTACAACCGTCGGGTCACCACACTGACTTCCAGTTGAACAGTACAACCGTCAGGTCACCACACTGACTTCCAGTTGAACAGTACAACCGTCGGGTCACCACACTGACTTCCAGTTGAACAAAGGTTATTTGTGTCAGCTGTTAGTCATGTTTCCTGTCTGTCTGTCTGTCTGTCTGTCTGTCTGTCTGTCTGTCTGTCTGTCTGTCTGTCTGTCTGTCTGTCTGTCTGTCTGTCTGTCTGTCTGTCTGTCTGTCTGTCTGTCTGTCTGTCGGTCGTGTCGACTGTATCGATAGATGATCAGATGATAATATATATACCCTTTATTCCTTGGGTAAATCCCTGTCTTGTGACGTACATGCAAGCTATATTAGCCCAATGTTGCTGTTAAATAGTCTATAAAACCAACGCATTTCACTTGAATAATAAAGCGCATAAAAGCGCATCGGAATCAACAGTGCAGAGCACTTTTGGACCTCGTGCGCTACATGTGTGTGTGTGTGTGTGTGTGTGTGTGTGTGTGTGTGTGTGTGTGTGTGTGTGTGTGTGTGTGTGCACGCGCACATGCACATACGGAGAGAGATAGAGTTATTTAATGAAAATGAAGATTTAACGTCCTGTCGGTCTCGTGCTTGTATCACGGTATCCTGCACGTGCGTGAGATGTCAAAATGAATTGGAAAAAGAAACAAATGATGTAGCCTATATATGTATCGGGTCTGGATCGCATCTTAACCCATTCATACGAGGTTTCCACTGGACACACACTGGTCTGATTAACCCATTCTGACCTGAGATCAGATTCTAAAAATGTCAGTCGTTCTTCGATTTTTCAAAAATAGCAGACCTACAAGCTAGTGGCGCGCTATGAGCTTGTAGATCTGCTATTTTTCAATAGCTAAAGCATAACATGATGCTAACACCAAAATGGGTTCCCGTTCAGAATGGGTTGAGGTGAACTCTTGCAGTGTGTGATGCCTACTCGGCGACCAATCGTTTAGTGTGAAAGCCACAACGATATAATGACAGATGATTTTTTAAAAAAGACTCCTGCTGTGTGAAATACATAACGATGACTTGCCGACCACTTTAAAACTCCTACAGTGTGTAGGGGCCATAACAGAGTCAAACTAAATGTAATGTAACAATATTCATATGAGGAACCGATTCTAAACTGAATGCAATGCCTACAATTCCTTGTCAGGGTAGGAGGTCCCCAGTACAAGAATGAATATTTGGGGGCTTGAAAAAAAATTCAGAAGCCTTGATGTATAGACAATTGTAATATCACATGTATACCAATAACGTATATACCATGGCTAGTTGAAAGACTTCTTCCCGAGACATGGCCAAAGCATTTCTGGGGTCCCCAGCCAAAAATATTGAGAACCCCTGGCCTATAGTACATCCATATGGACGGACGGACGGACAGACAGACAGACAGACAGCTCTTCTCTCTGTGGCCAAATGTCTCGCTTCGTCTTCTTTCTTAAAGCTCTTACTGGAAGAGAGGAGAGGAGAGGCATGCAGGCTGAAGAGAGGAGAGGAGAGGAGAGGAGAGGAGAGGAGAGGAGAGGAGAGGAGAGGAGAGGAGAGGAGAGGAGAGGAGAGGAGAGGAGAGGAGAGGAGAGGAGAGGAGAGGAGAGGAGAGCCATGCAGGCTGCCATCGATCAGGGTAAAGATGTGCTGACTGCAGTCTCTCGTCAACCAACCACTCCCCCATAAAAACAGCATGTACATGTATGGGGCCTTTCTACTCCCTGTGCGTGCGTGCGTGCGTGTCTGGTGATCCACCCTAGGACATATGGTTTCCACAACTCGGGATTAGGGGTGGAGCTCGTTTTCATTTTCATTGATAACGAGCACCTTATCAATCAGGCTTATCGAGCCGGGTTCTTATTGAGCCCACTATCGAGCATTTTATATGTTTTGCCTAACATTAAAACAACCGTTAATTTGTGCAATAAGTGTTAAATGGCATTATATTATGAATAGTACTGTAATAAATTACGATAAAATGTCCACTTCAGCTCTTTATAAACCGAAAATGCAATGCATTTAACAAAATAAATATCACTTGTCTTGCACTACATTTGACTGGGGGCTTCAAATACAGTACTTTTCTAACAGACGGACAGACAATTTACAATTCAGCAGACGCTCTTAAATCCAGAGCGATTTACATTAAGCAACGTGGCGATACATATACATAAAGACTAGTTATCATGAATCACACGTAAGCTAAGAACATATCAGTGGAATATCTATATAATGAAACTATTCATATATACTATAATAGTGCTATGTCTACATAAAATGCTATCTAAACCAGACCTTTTAGCTTTTCTAAAATAATATTGAAGAAACTGTTAACTGGTCCGTTAATGTGTGTATACCGTCACATTAAAAGTGTAATCATTTAGTTTCCCCGCACAGCATAGGTTGGCAGGTATTAATAGACCCACTGTTTGTTTCAGCGTGGGTGATTAGATATTATGTGTTGATCGGTTCTTGTCTTTATTGTGCTATTTTATCATGAACATTAGTGAGGACCAATTATATGAAGATAGGTTGAAAAGTGGTGAAGTGGCTCTTTAAGTAGGCTACTCCACCTAGATCTCAGAGGAAAATATACTTGTGTACTTTTACTCCATTACATTTATTTGAAAGCTTTAGTTACTTTGTAGATTTTGATTATCATTACAAAAGATATACATTAACCACTTCAGCCCTACTGTATACATTTCAGCCATTTGAAAATAGCAGATCTACAAACTCACAATGCGTCACAATGCACACATTGTGAGCTTGTAGATCTGCTATTTTCAACAACAACAAAAATTGTATACATTTGAAAACTTGAAATGGGACATTCTGTATAATGAGTACTTCCGTACTTTTACTCAAGTAAATGTTACTTGTAAGACTTGTAAGACTTCTACTTACAGAGTATTTCTACAATGCAGTACTGATACTGCAAACCAAACACTTTATGTGACCCTGCATGCTCTCCGTGTGTGTGTGTGTGTGTGTGTGTGTGTGTGTGTGTGTGTGTGTGTGTGTGTGTGTGTGTGGCTAACACTTCGAAACCGTTTCCAAGACATCTTTAAAAAATGAATATGCTCTATCAAATATATATATATATTTATATATATATATATATATATACACTATATATATATATATATATATGACACTATTTGCTTTCAATGACAACGCCAAAATAGAAATGTCATCAAGTTCAAAGTCACTATCTGCAGACAGGGATGGGAAAGGCATAACAGTTGCTTTTGTTGTGTATTACACCCACACGCCAGTGAGAATAACACACACACACACACACACACACACACACACACACACACACACACACACACACACACACACACACACACACACACACACACACACACACGCACAGAGGGAAACACTGAAGGGAACAGGGAGGAGAGAGAGAGAGAGAGAGAGAGAGAGAGAGAGAGGTGTCCTGAAATCTAATTAGATTAAAAATAGTGTCCGCAGTCTGGGGGGGGGCGAACGACAAGCATCCTCTGCATCATAAGACTCTCTCTCTGTCTCTGTCTCTCTCTCTCTCTCTCTCTCTCTCTCTCTCTGTAAACAAATAATTGGTCTATTGGCTAGTATGTACTACACCACTGCCTGCCCATCCCTCCACCCAGCCTCTCCACCCAGCCTGTCCACCCAGCCTCTCCACCCAGCCTCTCCACCCAGCCTGTCCACCCAGCCTCTACACCCAGCCTCTACACCCAGCCTCTACACCCAGCCTCTACACCCAGCCTCCAGCTGACTTACGTGGCGGCCGGTTAAGACTGATATGAGGTTAGGGGACTTACATGCACATATAGCACTTACCCTACTACCCCCTTAGATAGCATTTCTGTAGACTTAGATATAGCATTTGATACAGCCGTATAGCATGTTATGTATAGCACTATAATAGCATTGTATGTAGTCATATCACGTCATAGTACATATGTATAGCATAGTATAGTATATATATGTATAGTTTATGTATAGTTTCAATATATAGATATTCCACTGTTACGTTCTTAGCTTACACATGTTTCATGATAAATGCTTTTTATGTGATGTATTCCCATGCTTTGGATTAAGAGCGTCTGCTAAATGCCTAAATTGTAAATTGTACGTGGCCAGTTAAGAATGATATGAGGTTTAAGGGCATGGTGGAACAGGCGGTAGTGCTGTCGCCTCACAGCTAGAAGGTCCTGGGTTCGATTCCCGCTGGGGGCGGCCCATGTATTCCCTCCTCATCAGTGCCCATACCCGAGGTGGGGTTGGTGAAAGGGCCTTTCTGTGTGGAGTTTGCATGTTCTCCCCGTGTCCCCTAGGGTAGGTAACCTCACAAAAAACATGCAGTAATCCTGGTCTCTAAACTGCCTCCCCCTGGCCAGCTGGGGCCCCTGATGGAGGGGAAAGGAACTGGTCAGAATAACGTGTTCCTTCCACGCGCTACGTCCGGCCGGGGAAATTCCCCCGTCAGGTGAAAAGAAGCAGCTTGGACTCCTCATGCATATAAGGAAGCATGAGGTCAGTCCGCTGCCCCACCCGAGGTTGGCAGAGGAAGTGTAGCGCCCAGGATTACATTAGATAATTGACACATTGAAAATGGGTTGCAAAATCGTGGAATGAAAAAAAATAAAAAAAATAAAAGAATGATATGAGGTTTAAGGGACTTCCGTGGCCGGTTAAGACTTAGGGCCAGTTAAAACACTTTATCTGCCCAGAGTGGGTTGTTGTTGTGAGCAGTGATCATTAGCATTATAGCGCACACTGTCCAGAGCGATGCGAGACAAAATCACAAATGAAATCTGATCATCGGGGTGTGCGGCGGCTCACCATGGACAGCGCTCCAAGCTTTAGAGATACAGGGCTTTGAAAATCATGTTATAATGGAGGCTCAATGGAGCTGGATGGAAAGAACCCATAGCTGGAGGGGACAGAGGTGTTGCATAGCAACCGGAGCAATGCTAAAAGGTAAATTGATGGTCGCCACTTTCATATATGGAGTATACGGGGGGTACGAACATGTACGTAGATGGCAGAAAATAAATTAAGAATGATATGAGGTTAGGGGACTTCCATGGCCGGTTATAAGACTGATATGAGAGTGCATACTCATTATGCAGAATGTCTCGTTACTGCAACGTAGAAATACAAATATAAATATGAAAATAGCAGATCTACAAGCTCACAATGCGCTGCGACAGCTTGTAGATTGGCATACTTTCAAATGGGCAAAATGTATATAGGGCTGTAGTGGTTGGTGTGTTTTGTAATAATGATCACAATCTACAGAGTAACTAAAGTTTTAAAATAATTGTATAGTATAGTATAGTAAAAGTAACACGTCTGAACTGAGTACTGTACTCGTGCTGTAGTCGTGCTGTAGTACTGTACTGTACAAGACCTCCTCCAATGCCTGTGTGTGCGTGTGTGTGTGTGTGTGCGTGTGTGTGTGTGTGTGTGTGTGTGTGTGTGTGTGTGTGTGTGCGTGCGTGCATGTGTGTGCGTTGGGCTGCACAACAGTGACACCTGGTGGTCAACAAAAGCTATTTCCGTACTCGTACAATGGCACCAATCAAAAACAATTGCCTCTGAGATGTATAGTGGAGTAGTGGAGTGGAGTAAAAGTACTCCAGTTAAGTAAAAAGAAAAATACCTCAAAATTGTACTTAAGTAAAGTACTTGAGTAAATGTACATGTACTTAGTTACTTACTACAGGAGTGTATACCTATGTTCCCCAGGTTCTATGTTCCCCACCATGCAAAAAAGGTTCTTTGTTACCCACTTGGAATAAACCTAAATCTAAATCAGAAACCTAACCTAGTAATTTTAGTAATTCTGTTCTAGTAAGACTAAAAGTATTTTAGCAACTTAGTCTTAGTGTTACTTTTAGTAGCACATTTCTAAGCTCAGTATTTGAACAATCCATTGAACTTTAGGCCTGCCTAGGCTATACTTAAACTATCTAGTCTTAGCCAACTAAAAATCAACGCTGGCATAGAATAAACTAAAACATAATTGCTCAGACTCTTCAACAAATACATACAATTGTATAGTACAAAACACTGAAGTCCTTAACCCATTCTGTACGGGAACCCCTTTTGGTGTTAGCATTATGCTATGCTTTAGCTATTGAAAAATAGCAGATCTACAAGCTTGTAGGTCTGCTATTTTTGAAAAATCGAAGAACGACTGACATAGAAACATAAGGTTTTTCAGAACCGCTAACCCTAAACCCTAAGGTAAGTGGGGAACATAGAACCTGGGGAACATAGAACCTGGGGAACATAGAACCTGGGGGAACATAGAACCTGGGGAACATAGAACCTGGGGAACATAGAACCTGGGGAACATAGAACCTGGGGAACATAGAACCTGGGGAACATAGAACCTGGGGAACATAGAACCTGGGGGAACATAGAACCTGGGAAACATAGAACCTGGGGAACATAGACCCTGGGAAACATAGAACCTGGGGGAACATAGAACCTGGGGGAGCAAATGTGTGAAATGGTCTTTTCTGATTTTTGTGGGGAACACTTTCGCCAAAACATAGCCTATAGGCGATGATGATGCGCTGTTTGGGGATTGTCCATATTTTCAGCATGTCGTGTCTAGAACAGGGTGAAAAAACAGCCCTCTCTGTATTTATGCAATTTAGCGCCCGAGTGGTGCACGGCTCACGGAGTGTTTGTCCGTGCTCCACTGCGAATTCAAAGAACCATAATTCTAACAGTCAGCTGCAGGAACCAAGCCTGTGTGTGTGTGTGTGTGTGTGTGTGTGTGTGTGTGTGTGTGTGTGTGTGTGTGTGTGTGTGTGTGTGTGTGTGTGTGTGTGTGTGTGTGTGTGTGTGTGTGTGTGTGTGTGTGTGTGTATGTGTGTGTGTGTGTGTGTGTGTGTGTGTGTGTGTGAGAGAGAGAGAAAGAGAGAGAGACAGAGAGAGAGAGAGAGTTTAATGCAGAAAGAGAAATGCTAGAGAGCTGCAGAGAGGAGAGAGCCAAACCTCAGACCAGATGAGCAGACAAGAGGAAGGGGGGGAGGGGCGAGCAAGGGAGGGGGGGCATGCAGCAGAGCGAGAGAGAGAGAGAGAGAGAGAGAGAGAGAGAGGGGTGTGGTGTTGGGTGGGGGGTATAGAGTATAGACCACTGCATGGTACTTAAACCCACCAGCTTCATAATCTTAACCACACCCCCTTCATAACCTATAACTACACCCCATTCATAACCTTAACCACACCCCCTTAATAACCGAAACCACACCCCCTTCATAATCTTAACCACACCACACTTAACCACATACATGTATGACATGAATTGTATGCTATTGTCTCACAAAAATGTTTCACAAAAATGTCAAAACCCCCAAGAAGGCTAACCTTGGTCATGCAGTCACTGTTTAAATGGTTCAAACTTTCAAACACATCGACTGCCATGGCTGTTTCAGTCTCTATCCATTATAGGTATTTTAATGTGGGGTTCCTTATCTAAGGGGCAAAAATGACCATGGGCATTAACCGAAAATTAGCTCACGGATAAGCAATCCCATTGCGGGAGGATCACGGACCACCCGCGGCATGATTTGTTTTAACCGCGACCAGCGACGCGACCGGTCTCGGACGTAGATAAAGCTAGTTTTGATTAGAATCGGAATTTGGGATTGGAATCTGAGATAAAAGGGTGTTAAGATTTAGTCTATCGTTCAAGTCAACGAGGGGGAACCTTTTTACTGACGGACCAACCAGTTGAGCTCCTAGACGCGGAGATGATATACAGTAGTATAGCACAATCTCAAACTGAATCAATATAACATTAAAAGACTCCATCCATGGTAGCCTGACACTCAGCCAGAATTATCATTTAGTTTCAATTCATTATTCAGACCGTAATCCCTTGCCACAGCAACAAACTCTACACTGGCATGGATGACTAAAGTTTGGTGTCACATTGTTTTTTTTTCCCCCACATATTGTGAATCAATTAGATTAGAATGACATAATGGACATACCAAAGAAGTATTAAACCAAAAGAAACAAAACAATTATGCCAAACTAAGCACATTTTAAAATATAGGGGAATGATTTTGGAGGCGCACGGCGCCGAAGGTTAAGGTCGTTGGTTCCGGCCGCCTGATGGCGTAATGTTAGTTCTGCTCCGACCGGGTCAGAAACCCCAAAATGGTATTGATCCCAGGCTACGGATGCATGCATTGCACGCTGCTCTCCTCTCCTCCCCCCTCCTCCCTCCCCTCTGCTCTCCTCTCAGGATGCTGTGTCATCAGACACTGAGGACTCAGACAGAGCACTAAAGCTTTGCTCTAATTTACTACACCCTCCCCCCCCGACATACCGGGGGGGATGGGGGGTTCGCTCATAACTAAAGAGCGTAATATACTGATTTCCACATGGTTAAAGTATAGACTCCCTTCTTTATTTTGCGATATTTGGTGTTCACATCGTCATATAGAACTAGATATTCTGTGGGTCTTGAAAGATTCGTTACAAAGGTTCAAAATTGCAGTGGCTGCAGACTGAAATGCTGGCAGTGAATGAGTTTTAAGATGGGAAAAGCTTTGTGAAATTGCAGAATTGGCTTTATCAGACCTAGAAAATGCTTTAGGTCCAAACAATCATTACTCTCATACCATGAATAAATATCAAGGCTTTCTAAAATTGCCATGTAGCTAATAATAATTATAATAATGTAGATTTGTGTCAATCAAAACGTATACCGTACAATCGGTCACAAGAGGTCAAGAAAGACGAATATGGAGATCCGTTTCACTTGTCCGGCCGTCTAAAAACACTCATAAAATGTTATTATTAGAAATGTAACAAAGACAGCCTTCTTTATTGTTGAGAACGGTTTGAACTACACACTCATAAAGGTCACCAAACACCTGATCCTCTGAGGTGCTCAGAGAAGTCCCGGTTGTACCTCTAACTCTGAGTGTACACATGGTTCTAGACTAGAGTATACTTCTAACTCTTAGAGGGTACACAAAACTACACATGGTTCTATACTTCTAACTCTGAGTGTACACATAGTTCTAGAGTATACTTCTAACTCTTAGAGGGTACACAAAACTACACATGGTTCTATACTTCTAACTCTGAGTGTACACATAGTTCTAGAGTATACTTCTAACTCTTAGAGGGTACACAAAACTACACATGGTTCTAGAGTATAGTTCTAACTCTGAGTGTACACATGGTTCCAGAAACTACGCAAAAAGCATGGAATACGGATGTGTATACCGTATTACAGGAAAATCTCGTTAAAGAAACTCCAGTAAACTCTCGAATTGTACCATCACACCTGTATATTACCATATATTACTGTATATGCCCGCTAAAATTGAGGTTTACGGACAAATCTAGTGCCCATAATTTCCCGTTAACTCCTCTTTTCACGCAGTGATATATACTTCTAGTGTACAGGTTGGGGATGAGGTAAAGTTTAGACATAGTTTTACTGAGGTTACGTTTACGAATAAACATAACCCTAAATAATGTCTAATAATAGAAATATACAATTTGCTGATATTCAGAAAGAATATTGTATGTGTTAAATGGTTTCACAATGCACGGCTTGACGATGAAACATCTGACTAAGGCTGCAGTATTTAACGTAGCTTTTTGTCCGTTTGCTGCGAATACTCAAAATGTGAACATAAATGTGAAAACAAAGACTGAGAGTGACTTTTGTTTTGATTCTCTGAACTTTGCAGTCCATATTGTCTTTTTTGGCAGGCATTCATGAAGACAATAAAACAATAAAGTTAATTCCCTTTTCCAATTACTGCACCTTAAGCGATTTACTGTGGGCAGTTCAGGTACACACACGCACATGCGTGGGCAGCGCGCGGGCGCGCGCACACACACACACACACACACACACACACACACACACACACACACACACACACACACACACACACACACACACACACACACACTCCAATGAGTGTGCAAATGGAACCAAATTGACCCGTATAGCGCTGCACAGACATTAGGCATGCAGGGCTTGAAAACCATGCATCTGTGACTTAAGACAATGTACACACTTTGGAATTATGTTAAACATGGAACCACCGTGGCATTAGGCGACATTATATCTGTGTTGGAGCGCCGCAGTGTGGCTGAAGAGTGCATGTGCATGTCTCATGCTGGCTAAGATGTGTCTCATGTGTCCCTTTGAAAGTCTTTAATGAAAACGTTTAAGTCTTGTTAAGATTGTATAGTGTGAGACATAGCTATATGAAACACAGCTGTTTCACCATCAGGCCCCTAAAACTATGTCCCTAACATTAAACTAACAGGATATTATATGGCACCGTATATCTACATACCTGCTTTCAATTTGTCACTGATGATGCCAAATGCCAAACATCTGGTGCAGGCCCCATTCTAGATAGAAGCACAAAGGGTGCTCGTCTTTCAAGGCTTTTTGCCAGGAATTCATTGGTCACTGTTGACACAGACGCGCAGCCATTTGCGCTGACGTGACGGTCTCGCGCATTAAAACAAATACAAATGAAATAAATAAATAGCATGCGGGCTAAAAGCATGTCGCAGACAGTCTGCTTGGACAGAAAATAATCCACGCCATCTGCACGGAGCCTTTCAGTCAGCAGAGGATTCCATTACCATTAGCAGGACCACTTGAAGGCCATCTCTCTCCACTCTCCCTGCCAGTAACCAAAAGTATAGCTTTACAGTACAGTTAACTGTACTGTGAAGGAAGGAAGGAAGGAAGGAAGGAAGGAAGGAAGGAAGGAAGGAAGGAAGGAAGGAAGGAAGGAAGGAAGGAAGGAAGGAAGGGAGGGAGGGAGGGAGGGAGGGAGGGAGGGAGGAACCCACTAGCGTTCCCACGTGGATGCACAGAATCAGAGTTTAGTTGAAAACCAGGTATGTGTTTCAGTGACTGTCTGACACGGTCATACATTCAAAGAATACGTTTCATTATACATATACATTATACTTAGAGCGCTGCTTTTCAACCTCTTCAAGGTCCATTACTACCGTAGTCGGCATTTGAGCCACGGACCACGGAGATTTAGCCCCTCAGACCCGAAACGTTGACTCCCCCCCCGTTGACTAGATTTGTGCACAATTCCATGCTGTATTGATGTTGGTACCATTAGGAGAGATAACAATTCTTCTATACATCCTCTAATTGTGTAGATTTCTTATTTGAAAGGCGAGTGAAAAAGTGAAGTCAAACTGCATGACATACTGGGTCTACGACACACAGTATGGCATTATGGCACATCCCCCTTCACATTCACTAGATCCCGTGCTCTCTTTTCCGGCCAGATGTAATTTCCTGTGTTCTAGTAGGACTAATAGTAATTCATGATTTAATTTAAGTTCATTGTTGTACAATTATGTACAAAAATATATATTTAGCTTGCCCAAAGGCCACCCGCCCCCTGTAAAAGAAAACCTTGGTTGGAAAATAAGTTGTAAAAAGTCGTTAAAACCCTATAACAGCAGTAATCCTGGGCTCTATACTGCCTCCACCATGGTCAGCCGGGGTGCCTAATGGAGGGGAAAGGAACTGGTTGGTGTTCCTTCCTCGCGCTACGCCCTAAAGAAGGGGCTTGAACTCCTCATGCATTGAAGGAAGCATGAGGTCAGTCCGTTGCTCTCCCCCAGGTTGGCAGAGGGAGTGTAAGCGCCCGGGATTTACATTAAGATAATTGACGCAATTATTTTTGTATAAATAAAACGGGTTACAAAGGTTGTGGGATAAAAAAAAAATATTAACCCATTCTGAACGGGAACCCATTTTGGTGTTAGCATCATGTCGTGCTTTAGCTATTGAAAAATAGCAGATCTACAAGCTCATAGCGCGAGTGGCGCGTTACGAGCTTGTAGGTCTGCTATTTTTTTTTTATCGAAGAGCGACTGACATTTTTAGAATCTGATCTCAGGTCAGAATGGGTTAATCAGACCAGTGTGTGTCCAGTGGAAACCTCGTATGAATCTGATCTCAGGTCAGAATGGGATAATAACCCACGCGGGGACCGTGGGACTCACTTTCTGTTGCGTCTGGAGATAGTACGGGTCCAGGTCCTCCAGGGGCGTGGCCGTCATGCCCGGCGGGATCTCGCCATAGATGAAGGGCAGGCCCTTCCCCGCCTCCAGGTCGCAGTTGGGCTCAATAGGGTCCTCCTCGGTGGTGTCGCGGTGGCTGCTGTCCGACCGCGGCTTGGGCACGGGCTTGTTCTTCTCCGCTCGGATGACCTCCTCGATGTGGGCCAGCGACTCTGGTGTGAAGTACTTGAAGCTGTCGGGGCCTGGGGGCACGATGCGCTTGGCAGGCGGGGCATCCATCTTTTCATCCTGCTACGTACGTACCCTCTTTTGATGATGCTATTGTTTGTCGTGGTCCATCCCTTTGGGGCGCTCAACGGCCGGATCTGAGACGGAGGGAGAGAGAGAGGGGGGGGGGGGGGGGTTGGGGGGAGGAGAGAGAGAGAGAGAGAGCATGGTCAGATATGTGAGAAATGTCACGATTTCCGCTTTGGGGCAATTAAAAAAAGATAGCAGATCGAAAAGCTCACGGTGCAAGCTTGTACACTGCTATTTTGTGTTTGAAAAATGTTGAATGATTTTGAATCGAGAAAACAATTGATTCAGAATCGGCCTCAGGTCCCAATGAGTTCAAAGCGGAGTTAGGCACACCTGGATGAAAAGTCTAAACGAACGTACATGAAGATTTAGGACAATTTATCAAAGCAATGCTATACGGTCACTCACACACGCGCGCACACACACACACACCACACCCACACACACACACACACACACACACACACACACACACACACACACACACACACACACACACACCCTCTTACGTACGTGGTACTCACATTTCCATTTCTTTATTGGCACACACCAAAAAGAAACGCTTACGTGTTTTCTGCAATGAGCACACACACACACACACACACACACACACACACACACACACACACCCTTCCTCATGACTCAAACAACTCTACGGTCACTCACATCCTTTTCTCTACATGACTCAACAACGCTACAGTCAGAGCATCTGGGAAATGTCGAAACCGCCCCACTCTCCGGGTAGCTCAGTTGGTCCTTTTGGACCGACCACAAGTTCATGGGTTCGACCCCGTGCACCGCCAACTCAGCGCACAAGTAGCACGGCTTGGTGCAGCAAGTCGTGCGGTCAGTATTGGGAGCTGATGGTACGTATGGTGTGGTGGTGCACCACCTCAGCAATCAGCATCCATCTCCCAGGGGTCTAGTATATAGCACATCCTGCATAATATCTGCAAGTTACCGACTGACACTGACAATAAGCCACTCCCGACCTACTTACTCTACTGGCCAAACTGCAGTCCCCAAAAAAAACCTGCAGGACAGGTCTTGATGGGACACTTCACCCTTTTTGCAAACAAATATATGTTAATGATGTTTAATAGTGTTTGTTATGAGCTGGTCCAGCCAGCTACACTCACTGCCATGTATTCATTGAACTTCCAGTGTGAGTTTTGGCTCCCATTAAAGTGTCATGGCGCAGCCCAGTCACGTGACCATTGCCTTTCCTTCTCAGAGCTTCCTTGGACTACACGTTGTCTCAGTAAGACAGCCCTCCCCCCTATCTACAAGGAGGAGCAGTGCACCAAAGCCTTATGGGAATTGTAGTCCAGGAAGGAAGTGATCCCAGTGCCCATGACATCATAGACACTGGGCTCACTGCTAAAATCTAAAATATCTAAAACCACATATTACACACATAAAGACCCCCCGGAAAGTGTTCTAGATCTTCTAAACGTCATTAACATACATATTTTCGCAAAAAGTAAGTACCGGGTCTTATAACTTATCTTAAGGCCTGGAGGCGTGGCCAATGCGATTTGGTTGATTTGAGTGACCAACCAGCATCGGCCACGCCTCCAGGTCTTAAGTTAAGGCATAAGACCTGGTACTTGAGACACACAAAATAGTGTTTGACTGTAGGCTAGTCTGTTGCCGTTGCATCTCTGTCTAATAAAGTATTCAATCAATCAATCAAACATAGTGGACTATAACAGCGGTTTTCAACCCTTTTCATGTCAAGGTATGTATGTATTTGAACCACGGACCACCATTTTATGACATTTAGCCTCTCAGACCCAAAACCTTATGTTGTCCGCAGTTCCATGCTGTATTGAAGTTGGTATACCATTAGGAGAGATATCAGGCCAATGTTGATCAAAACAACAATTCTTCTACATTATCTAATTGTGTAGACTTCTTGTAAATTACCTCATGCAGATGTCCATTTGCATGAGGTCCATTTGGTTACCAACTCTCCATCATTTATCTGGGGACCACCTGGAACCCCCTTAAGGACCACTGGTTGAAAACCTACTGGACTATAAGATAGTTCCACCGAAGGACTTGTCTTGTGTCAATAAAA